>NC_051274.1:28174869-28474869 GCF_015220745.1 Sebastes umbrosus
CGGCTGCAAATGTCACACACACATGCGCGCACACAGGAACGCAAGCAAGCACGCGAAATACATGCTGCCTCACCCTAAATCTGAAAATGATGACTGCTTCTACATCTATAAAGAAATGTGAAAGAAATGCATGTAGAATATATATTTCTGCAAAAAATTATATATATGTACACTGTTAAGAATTTCCCAGTAAAATAACAGTAAAGAACTGATGGCAGCAGGTTTGCCTTTATGCTACTGTAAAATTAACATTATTATACTGTTGCTGAAATTTACAGCTTTGTTCTGTTAATGAAAAATACAGTTTGAACTGGTTGTTTTTATTAATTTCACAGTATTTTATAGTTGATTTACTGTTTAAAGATATAGCTGTTTTTCCACCTTTATTTTACATTATCTTACTGATTTGTTTTAATGTACTATTTAGGTTGTATTTTTTACATTAATTTTAATAAACATTATTTTTTGCCTAGATGAATAGACTTAGGAAAAGTCACACTAAATACAATTAAAGGCACTTGTTAGGAAAAAGGCTAAAATAGACTTGTTGACACTTTTCCCAAAATGTCTGTCTATATCTGGCTAAAAGCACAGAATGTAAACCAGAACAACATGTGAGTGAAGAACAATAAAGCTAATTCACTGATTTTACAATCATATACAATGTACAAGCCTCACATGTGCAGATCAGGTCCCAGAATTAAAAACATACTGCATGAAACTGTTACTGATGATACTTTAGACAGTTGATCAGCAGTAAAGTGATGTTTTTTAAGAATGCATTATAGTTCAGTTAAAAAACGGTCTATGACATTGACATGTGTCCTCTGTAGTGGACATTTTGTCCACATGCATATCCTTTTACTCTTTAGTCTTACTCTATCAACCCCTGGTGTATTGTAAAGAGGACATCATGGGCTTTCCAGTGATATGGCACGTGTTGTTTTTTTTAATCAATTTGAATGTATTCTTGGTTTAATATCACCCTACAGCCATAATCTGTTCATTTTTTTAACCTTTTCACACTGAAATAGTCCAATAGTCCACTACAGTGGACAATAAAAATAAAGTTTAACAAGCCTAAATCGTTAATATTTTTCTTTTAACCTTAAATAGGAAGGAAATCACAAAAAAAAAGTATTGGAAGACACTTTTTAACTCGGTTCCCAGGAGGATATATATATATATAAATAAAAAAAAATAATAAAATAATAATAAAAATACACCAGGCCACTTTAAATTCTCCCCAACACCATATTTTCTATTTCCTCATGACAAAATGGATTTTCAGTCTGCCTTTTTTTTTTTCTTTGAAAGGGCTTTAAGATTGGTTGCTGGGGCGACCAATTTAGCTTCTAAGGCTACAAAGAGAAGGATTAATTCAAGCTCAATGTGTGTGTGTAGAGACACTCAGGGATGGGAGTGTATGCTGCAGTGTGTGTGTGTGTGTGTGTGTGTGTGTGTGTGTGTGTGTGGAGGCCTGAGATATGGAGGAGCTTATAGCAGCTCGTCTAACAGCCGTGCAGTGCTGACTGGGAGCAATAATCTCTGATAGTTGCCATGGACACAGTAATTGGACGGGGTGTGTGTGCATGTTGAGATTTTTTCAGAGAAAAGAGTTTTTTTTTTCCTCCTCTCAGTGCAGGTTATTTGTGTGTGAAAGCTTTGACTGCCTGGGTGGAAGGAGAATTAAAACATTTAAGACAATCCTAAACCTTTTGTGTGATTATAGTGAGGGGGGAAAAAGCAAAGGAAAAATACAAACACTTGCCTCCATGGCTGCACAGTCGTGAGAAATTATAATTTTTTATGATAGAAAATATATTTTTCATGCACATCTGATGCTGATTGGCTTATGGTGACCATGGAGTTTTGATAATATCTAAATAAATCCCCGGATTAATGAATGAATTGTAGAAAATTTCAAGCGAGTCAGACTCCTGACCATGGTTGTGCAGCCTGCAGTTATACCTGCACATGTCTGCTGAATTTAGTTTTTTCTTCAAAATAAGCCCTTTTCACAGCACACATTTTGATTTGTTACAGCAGAAAAAGCACAGGTTGTGGCCTAAATGATAAAATGATCGATGGCTGAATTCCATTTAGCTGCTTCAGTTTCAGGGTCCTGTTGTTGTTGTGCATGTAGACTCACTGTCATCACTTACTGGGACACTTTAATAGAACATCATTAGTGTAATTAGTAACACCTGTGCTTTTCCCACATGTGACAAGTCAAAATGTCTGCTGTGAAAAAAAAAATCCTGCTAGGCCAAAACTACAGGAAACCAAGGTGAGGTGCATATAAATACACAAATGATGGACTTTTCTTCTAAAATTTCTCATCCAAATATGTTCTAAATATGTATCATGTGTGGTTAAGATATATATAATTAGTGCGAGGAGTTGTGAAAAAACTATTTAGCAAAATTAAATTAAAAAAAAAATCAAAGTGTGAAATTTCTTTTTAGCCAAAAATGGGCACTAAGAGACCAAAGAAATTAATTTGGGAAAATTAGATTGTGCTTACAGGATTAATAAATGGCCATATGGTGGCAATATTCCACCATTATCCACACAAAAAAACAAATCCTCGCTTTCCACAAAATCTAAATTATATATATTGTGCTAATTAGCAGATAAACTGTGATGACTCTCTTACAGTGACATGTTGATAATATCAGTGGTGACATCAGTTAGCGGGTCTTTAATATGTCCATGATGGCTGGCATGTCAGTATCCTCACCAACAACTGATGATCTATGTAGAAGACATGGCAATAAAAGAGCAACATTCTTTTTATTGCAGTGTAGCACTCGTCAGCTCTAGTATTGTAGTATATTATTATAATAAAAATGTAATAGTGGAGGGTTTAGATGTTTATAGAAAAATATAGGCTGCTTTGTAAGTGGTTACAGATTTATGTTTTTCGTATTTTCAAACAGTATTAGCATTTACCTTTACATGCATGATACATGAATAATCGATGAGTTTGGCAAACGTAACGCCACCTAACACAAGTTGGGCTATTTGCAAACCAAATAAAGAGCAGGACAGAGCCACTATCATTACTCTATACTAGCATCTCTGCTCCCACAAGGTGTGTTTTCCAGTCCTCGAATGGGGCTTTTTTTTCTAACCCTTTACCTCAAAACAAGCATGCGCAGCTGGCCCGGCGATGTAAACAAAGCACAGAGAAGCTCTGATTACAAAACACACACACAGAAGAAGAGTGACTTCATTCTCTGTTCAGGTAGACATCACTCCTCTATATCTCTATGCTCCGGATATCGAATTTAGCACCTTTTAAAGAACAGTGGATGAATTTTATATACTGTACAGACATATTCATCTTATCCATTAAACAAGACAGAACAGACACACACACACACACACACACTCACACACTCACACACTCACACTCTCACACGTACATGAATGCATGAATAGTGACAGGTGCACAAACACATTAATCACTCTATGGCCCAAAAAGATCTGCTGGGCTTACAGGGCCAGAGACTGAAGAGAGTGGTAGTGACAGACTCGGTGTGTGTGTGAGGGAAAGAGAGAGAGATAGAGATAAAGTGTGTGTGTGTGTATGTGTACAGTGTACGTGTCTCGAAGAGGAAGAATGTGTGCGTGTGTGTGTGTGTGTGTGTGTGTGTGTGTGTGTGTGTGCAGGCGTGACAGGGTGCTGAGGAGAGTCATAGAGGTTGCAGGGGGTTTGTCCGCAGTGTGGCTCTGATATATCAGAATTGCTCAGAGTCACGATCGTTACATAAACTGGCCTCTCTTCCTCCATCCGTCATTCCTTCACCCTCTCTCTCTCTCTCTCTCTCTCTCTCTCTCTCTCTCTCTCTCTCTCTTTCTCTCTCTCACACACACACACTGAGCTTTCTTTTCTTTTCTCTGGCCTGTCCTCAGCCAGTCACTCCCACATTCACAGATTAATTTGTTAATTCAAAAGAGTTTTTTGGTCCTGTGAAATGATTTGATAATGTCTTTCATCGTTATAGTAAATTATTCATTGTCTTTTTTATTCATCTACTTTGTGTTTGGGTGGTTTCCACTGAACGTAACGTGATATAGTAGAGAAATCAGGGGAAAATAAAATGTTAATGACAGGATATAACTTTAAATAATTTATGCCTATGCTCTCTTTTACTACTACAGTGTCTTTTTCACATTGCTCAAAGGAATGTAATGGGACAGTCATATGTTTTCCTCACAGTTAAAAATGGACTCCAGGGATTACAACCAGCAACCCCTCAACCACAAGCTCACTTCTAGAGCATATTGAGGATTTTCACCTCCCACTCTTTAATGCTGTTTTGTGGAGGCAGGAAAATCTGCTTCTCGGTGACAATACGCTGTTTTTTTGTTTGTTTGTTTGTTTTTTGTTTTTTGCAGAACACATTTCGTTGTCATGACAACACCGCATTTTCTTTTGTAAACATCTTGCATTCAGACGACAGCTGTCGTGTGTAATTATGATGTCACAACAAAAGTTTAATTTATCGACCTTTTCAAACTTGACAACATAAACATTGTCTTTGTGTTTCCTGTTGCAGTGTTTGTTAATGCAGTAGCTGACAGGAAGTAAACTTGGACCAAAGCTGTTGCCCCTAGCAACAGAGTGGCAATGAAAAGGTCTATTGGAATGACCATAATTAAGTACACTGAACAAGTATTGCCCTTTAATTCATGTTGTCAGGTCAAGATAAAAATTGATAAATAAAATTTTTGAATTTGAATTGATAATCCTGTTGTGACATTATAATTACACACGACAGCTGTCGTCTGATTTCAGGGCGTTTACAAAAAGAAAATTCAGTGTTGTCATGACAACGACATGGAAATGATTGCAGAATGCTGTGATTCATAATCACACACATAATCGTCACTGACATTGTTTTTTTTTTCCCCTTCGGAGAGTTCTGCAAAAACAAAACAAAAAACTGATTTTCCTGCCTCCACAAAACAGCATTAGAGAGTGGGAGGGGAAAATCTTCAATATGGTAAAATGGTAAAAATGAATTAAAGGTATATCCTGTCGTCCGATCACTTCTCTATTAAATCACACTTTCATTGGAACCACCCAAAAATAGATACAAATAAAAAAAGACAATGAATAATTAAATCTGAAACTAATGAAAGACATTGTCAAATCATTGTATATTATTCATGAACACTAAACATGATTGACCCTTTCTCTAACATGATATTCCCCCTCCTTCCCTTCCCCTCCCCGTCAGTGAGAAATAACAGTCTGTTCATTCCTCCACAAAATGGAGGCTGCCTGGCATCACGCGTGGCAGTCCCAGAGTGCTTGTAGCCTATTAGTTCCCCTGCGCCTCATCACCGCAGCCTGGATGACAAGCACAACAAGCAGAGGGCTGCAAGCATCGTGCACGGACGACGACACAATGTCACGTCTTGCCTCCTGGGAGGAGTGGACCTCAGTGTGTGTGTGTGTTGGAGAGGAGAGAAACTAGATGGGGGGTGTATTTGCATGAGTTTTCTGACCGTATGTGCATGTTTGTGTGGGTGGGGATGTGTGGATAGTGTGTGTGTGTGTGTGTCTTACCAGTGGGTATGTAACCGTGTGTGTGTGTGTGTGTGTGTGTGTTTGAGAGGGTGAGCTGACCCAGATCTGCTTATTAGCATCAGGAGGAGGGGGACGGCAGTCACTTAGAGCTTTGTGCCTGAGCAGTGAACTGTGCTCGTGCTTCAGTGACACACCATCAAGCTTCATACAGTAACACACACACACACACACACACACACACAAACGCACACACACACACACACACGTTCCTTCCTTCATCTTTTTCATCCTCTGCTCCCAAATATCTGCGCTATCCAGGAAATAAACCCACCCAGAAAACACACTTTCTTCACAGCCTCACGGCAAAACAATGGCAATATTATAGACACATCATACATGTAAAAAATGCAAACAGTAGAAATCAAATTTATCCAAATGTATGGGACAGTTTGCCATATTTCCTCCCTATTTTTCAATATACTGTAGCAGTAGATTGAGTGAAATATTCAAACCCAAGAAGCCATTGTATATGGCTGCACCATTAGGCCTACATCAAATGAAAATACTGTGTCTTGTGCATTATTCTTTACACTAAATGCCTGACATGTTTGGCATCTTTGGTATTTTTATTAGTTCTGTGGGGTGGAACGCTGCTTCTATAAAGATGGATTTGCAGATTAATCTTGTAGCATTGAAGGGGTTTAACTAAAAGTCAGCCAATACACGTTTGTATGAAATCCTCCTTTAAATATTATATTTAAATTTGCTTTCAAGATCTGGCTACAATATATAACTAAATATTCTAGTTAAGAGAAGAACAAATGCAGTTGGTTACTAATTCACCAAATTAGGTGCACACAAAGTATTAAAACTGCTGTGAAGTGAACAAATTAAAAAAATATTTTGTAAGAACAAAAGATAATCTGCACAAACTGCTCACATTTTAAAACAAAAACACAAGTTAACTTTTTAATACACACATCAGACTTAGGTCAGGCATTCATTTTCAGTTAATTAATGGATTGCTGAACGATGGTATGAATGAAATTTGAAAGCCACATGGGCTGTAACCAGCAGTAATATTCCTGGTACATTTGTTCATTAGCTGACTATACTGTAAAACACATCAACAGTTATTCTTGATCCATTTGAGCATTGGGGTATTGCAATTCAGGATAATCAAAATCTGAGTGTGAGATCTCCATCATGAACGTGTGCACTGACTGAATGGTCTGAACTGATGCAGACTGGGACGTATACAGTAGCTCACATGTGCAGGTGTCCCACATCACCAGCTGAGGCTTCACTCGGTCAGCTGAGAGTAACAGGACGGCAGACAGAGAGAAATCAGGGATCTCAGGGCCTGAGGGGAAATGTCTGTTCACATGGTTTAAATGTAGCGTCACAATGGACGCGTCCATTTCTAGCATGTTTATTCAGTTGACCCCAAATTTGAGGTGATGATGAGAAAAATGACAAATGACAAATGAGATTTGAAACATCTCTTTTAGTTTGCATACAGATTGGAAATGGCTCCGTTTGTCTATTTATTTTTGGCTGCATCATTCCATCAAATGGAAACTCTGGGGTCTCCACTAAAATGTATAATGTGGCTACAACGAGTCAGTAAGATTTAAGAGGTAAAGTAAAATTTGCAATTGCAATTTACATTTTTCTACACAGCAGTTTGAGATTTAAACAACAGTTTGATAGGTGATACAAATTTATGAAGCTTTTTATACAGTCTGACTTAAATAATAAGGCCCTTTCCCAACCTAATAACCCACCAGGATAAATCAGTGTCTCATCCATCTCAGAGGGATTTATGCTTACATTAGTGTAGTACGACCTCTGGTGGTAAAAAGTAGATATATTCAAAATTCACATTTATTGTAACTGTGGATACATACAGATACACAATACATTAATGTTGCAAACCGTAGTTGCAGTGCTGATAGCGCTGCAGTGTTTTTTTTTTTTTTATATTTAAAAATAAATATAATAAAATTGTTATTATAATAATAATAATAATAATATTAATTGTTATTATTGTTATTATTATTATTCCCAAAATTAATATACAAATAATAAGACAATCATTACAATTACAAAGTTTTCATCCTCCAAACTGAGCAGATATCACATTAGACATAAAACATTTACATAGACAATACAAAATAAATAAATAAATAAATAGATAAATAAATAGATAAATAAATAAATAAATAACGTCAGCAAAATTAGTCATAAAAACATGACAAAAATAAAACAAGGTTAAAAAAACAAACAGTAAAGCCAAAACATGCTCGTTAGATAGAATAGAAAGCTTTATTGTCATTGTATTAAATACAACGAGATTCACAGTTGCCACTTCTAGTCATTGTGCTTTAAAACAAATACTTGACAAGACTAAAACGAGGCAGGTAAAACATATGACAGGTAAAACACACACACACACACACACAGTTATAGAGCAAACAAAACAGGTAAAGTAGATGTAATAAATAAATAAAACAGAAGTGTAACACTATCAAATATAAAAAAAATAGATGTAATGTAAACAGAGGTAATTGCACTTGTAAAATACATATAATTACTAGATACATACTCGTTTATATTAAATATACTTTACTTTATTCTGATTATATAGTTGATTTAAAAACAAGTAGGAACTATAATTCGGCGACACCGAGACTCCACTCGGCTGTATTTTGCAGTGACGCACTTCCAAAATGGCGTCCAAACAGGAGCCGGTGTATCAGATCTTCTCCTTCCAGGACCTTAAGACGTCTCCGGACCCGGTTTATGAGCTCCCGGTCCGGTGTGCGACCCCTGCAGCGGTCCCGTTAGTGATAGATAACGGCTCGTTCCAGACCCGGGCCGGCTGGGCGGCTCCAGTGGATCCGGACTGTGAGTCTCCTCGGCTGGTCTTCAGGTCGGTGGCGGCTCGGAGCAGAGGAGCCGCCCGCAGCGAGACTCAGATCGGTAACGACATCCCGAACCTGGAGCCGCTGCGCTGGCTGCTGAAGAGCCAGTTCGACCGCAACGTGGTGGTCAACTTCGAGATCCAGGAGCTCATGTTCGACCACGTGTTCACTCACCTGGGGTTAGGCGCCGAGGTCAGTGGGGGGCTGGGGACTGGGGACTGGGGACTGGTGTGGTGGACTGGTGACTGGTGACTGGTGTGGTGGACTGGTGACTGGTGTGATGGACTGGTGACTGGTGTGGTGGACTGTTGACTGGTGTGGTGGACTGGTGACTGGTGACTGGTGTGGTGGACTGGTGACTGGTGTGATGGACTGGTGACTGGTGACTGGTGTGGTGGACTGGTGACTGGTGTGGTGGACTGGGACTGGTGACTGGTGTGGTGGACTGGTGACTGGTGTGGTGGACTGGGACTGGTGACTGGTGTGGTGGACTGGTGACTGGTGTGGTGGACTGGTGTGATGGACTGGTGTGGTGGACTGGTGACTGGTGTGGTGGACTGGTGACTGGTGTGATGGACTGGTGTGGTGGACTGGTGACTGGTGTGGTGGACTGGGACTGGTGACTGGTGTGGTGGACTGGTGACTGGTGTGGTGGACTGGGACTGGTGACTGGTGTGGTGGACTGGTGACTGGTGTGGTGGACTGGTGTGATGGACTGGTGTGGTGGACTGGTGACTGGTGTGATGGACTGGTGACTGGTGTGGTGGACTGGTGACTGGTGTGGTGGACTGGGACTGGTGACTGGTGTGGTGGACTGGTGACTGGTGTGGTGGACTGGTGACTGGTGTGATGGACTGGTGACTGGTGTGGTGGACTGGGACTGGTGACTGGTGTGGTGGACTGGGACTGGTGACTGGTGTGGTGGACTGGTGACTGGTGTGGTGGACTGGGACTGGTGACTGGTGTGGTGGACTGGTGACTGGTGTGGTGGACTGGTGACTGGTGTGGTGGACTGGGACTGGTGACTGGTGTGGTGGACTGGTGACTGGTGTGGTGGACTGGTGTGATGGACTGGTGTGGTGGACTGGTGACTGGTGTGGTGGACTGGTGACTGGTGTGATGGACTGGTGTGGTGGACTGGTGACTGGTGTGGTGGACTGGGACTGGTGACTGGTGTGGTGGACTGGTGACTGGTGTGGTGGACTGGGACTGGTGACTGGTGTGGTGGACTGGTGACTGGTGTGGTGGACTGGTGTGATGGACTGGTGTGGTGGACTGGTGACTGGTGTGATGGACTGGTGACTGGTGTGGTGGACTGGTGACTGGTGTGGTGGACTGGGACTGGTGACTGGTGTGGTGGACTGGTGACTGGTGTGGTGGACTGGTGACTGGTGTGGTGGACTGGTGACTGGTGTGATGGACTGGTGACTGGTGTGGTGGACTGGGACTGGTGACTGGTGTGGTGGACTGGGACTGGTGACTGGTGTGGTGGACTGGTGACTGGTGTGGTGGACTGGTGACTGGTGTGGTGGACTGGGACTGGTGACTGGTGTGGTGGACTGGTGACTGGTGTGATGGACTGGTGACTGGTGTGGTGGACTGGTGACTGGTGTGGTGGACTGGTGACTGGTGTGATGGACTGGTGACTGGTGTGGTGGACTGGTGACTGGTGTGGTGGACTGGTGACTGGTGTGGTGGACTGGGACTGGTGACTGGTGTGGTGGACTGGTGACTGGTGTGATGGACTGGTGACTGGTGTGATGGACTGGTGACTGGTGTGGTGGACTGGTGACTGGTGTGATGGACTGGTGACTGGTGTGGTGGACTGGGACTGGTGACTGGTGTGGTGGACTGGTGACTGGTGTGGTGGACTGGTGACTGGTGTGGTGGACTGGTGACTGGTGTGATGGACTGGTGACTGGTGTGGTGGACTGGTGACTGGTGTGGTGGCTTTCTAATGAATGAAGAAAGTTGTGTTTTTGTAGCAAAATGAGGTTTTAAAGGTCCCATGTTATAAAAAAGTGAGATAATTATAAAGCAGGCTTAAGTCCTATATAAATACTGTGAAAGTATCGAAACACTCAATCAGGGAAATACACACAGCCCGTATTCAGAAACTCTGCGTTTGAAACAAGCCGTCAGGATTTCTGCCCATTTGTGATGTCACAAATATACAATATTTAGACCCTTTACACAGATTTAAACGTAAACATTCTAAATGTGTCCCAGTTTATTTCCTGTTGCAGTGTATGTTAATGACATCAGCTGACAGGAAGTAAACATGGACCCAAGCTGTTGCCTAGCAACGCAATTCTGTTGCAATTCCGTCCAAATGCACTAAAACGGAGCGTTTCAGACAGTGGGTAAATACAGGTATATTCAGGCTGACAGTATGAGAAAAATAAAGTTTTTTTTAACATTACAGCATGTAAACATGTGCTAGTAGAAACACAAAATACAAGTATGAACCTGAAAATGAGCATGATATGGGACCTTTAAATAATGCAGGCTGGTAATATTTAGCCATTTCTGTTTCATAACATCAAACTAACTCAACCAGCATTATTCTCTCCATGTTTTCACAGGGCGGTGTGGAACACCCCGTCGTGCTGACAGAGGCGCCCTGCAACCCGCTGCACTGTCGTCAGATGATGTCAGAGCTGCTGTTTGAGTGCTACGGCGTCCCGCACGTCTCCTACGGCGTGGACAGCTTGTACAGTTTCTACCACAATAGCACTCAAAGGAACCTCCAGCCACCGCACACCGGCATCGTTCTGTCCTCAGGATACCACTGTTCACACATCCTACCGGTCATCAACGGCAGGTGAGGATTCACAGACACAGACAGCTGCTTCTGTGTTCATTTTACATCATCTTACTTGTGTTGTTTTTCTCTAAGAAATGTTTTTCCTGTTTGTTCTGACTCTATTTAGGGAAATCATACACACATTTTGCATGGTTTGTTCTGTAGAGTCAAATTTTGATGTGTTTTGATTCAAGGTTTGATGCGGTGAACTGTAAGCGCGTGAACGTGGCTGGCAGTCAGGCAGCGTCCTACCTGCAGCGCCTCCTGCAGCTGAAATACCCAGGTCACCTCGCCGCCATCACACTCAGCCGCGTGGAGGAGCTGCTCCATGAACACAGCTACACTGCGGTGGATTACCATGAAGGTACAGTACGTCAGTGCAAACATACATATATGTTTTGATACACTTAGAGCTTCTCTGGGCAAGTTCACTACTCTGTTTAAGTTTTTGAATAGTTGAAGGAACCCCAAATGTATCTTAATTAACATTAATAAACACACAGATATGAATTTTCTTCTTGTGGCCAGTGGGGATGCAGGTGCTACTAGACTGAAGGAGACAACATGGAGATGCATGCAGCCCATTCTTTCTTTCTTTTTTTACATACTTTCCATTTCCTCTTTGTTGCGTTTTCCTCAGAGCTGGAAAAGTGGCGCAGCCCAGAGTTTTATGAGCGGGAGGTTCACCGTATGCAGCTTCCCTTCTCGGGTAAGGTGCCGGGCGGCTGCGTGAGCGTGGAGGAGCGGCAGGAGAGACGAGCTCAGCAGCTTCGACGGCTCCAGGAGATTAACGCCCGCCGCCGGGAGGAGAAGCTGCTGCAGGACCAAGAGAGGCTGGACAGACTCCTGGGAGTACAGGCAAGGCTATCAATCACAGTTTATTCTTTACTTAGATGACATTTATATGTGTAAGATTTAATAAACAGTAGGAAAGACTTTTTGACCCGTTTATGTCTGATGATCAAAAATGGCCGAACTATAAAAAGGCTAATTGTTCCTCTAAGGAATTTTGTGTTCACTAAAAACAATAACTATAAAACATCCTAAATAAAAAGTACCTTTGTGCGTGCTGCACAGTGATCATAGAGTTTGTGTGTGTGTGTGCAGGAGCTGCTGGAGGACGGCCTGTTGGATCACTTTCATAAGAGCCTGGTGGAGCTCAACATGGACTCGGCCGAGGAGCTGCAGTCGTACATCAACAAGCTGCAGCTGGCTGTGGAGCAGGGACGACAGAAACTGCTGCACAGCGATGGAGCGGAGGGAAAGACTGAGGTGGGTGTCACAACACCAAATCAGACAGAAACAGAATCAGGAAATCTTGATTTGTCTGACAAAACATTTGGATAGTTAAAAAAAAGTTTCGTATGGTTGACCATCGATTAATGTCAAAAAAACAGATCATAGTAGTTTGTATTAGGTTAAAGGTAGGGTTGGTAGTGCTGATCAAATGCATTTTTTTGTTATATTAGTTGAATTTTTCATTACATCCTGACAGCAATCAATAAATGAAATGCTTGGACAAAAAAAGAAAAATCGGTGGCAGTCGCAGGACTGTAATAAACCCGGTCAGTCATTCTATTGCAACACGTTCTCATCCCAACTCTTCACATACCGCCCCTTGGCGTCACACCCCCCACTATAGGTAGGTTTAGGTAATAACTTCATGGTTAGGGACATGAACGAACCGCTGATTGTAACGTGATGCATGGGACACGAACAGCGGTCTCCTGGATCGAAGCCTTGTGTTTGTTGGACCCATCCTCCTCCCGTCTTCCCCACCCGGTGTGTCTTTTAGCTCTTTAAACTACGTCACCACACTCCCGACACACTTTCCCTGAGCTTTTGCTGTTGCCGCGGATGAGTTTACGCTGTAGTTAATGTAAAGCCAGGTGTGTTTCATACTTTGGTATCGAAAGCCGACGGCTGTGTCAAAGCCTCTGTATTTGACGTCCTGTAAATGAGAAGGGGCTGTTCATTCGGCTACCTGACTGTCTACCTACCTACCTGCCTTTGTCCACTCTGCCCGTGCATGCTGCTCCACCAGCTGCTAGTTTGACAGCTGTGAGTACTAACAGTAGCCATGTTTGTTGTTTACGTTCATAATGATAATTTTGGGGGAGTAGCTTTGGAGGGAGGCCTGAAGCGACGGACTGTCAGTGTTGCTGACTTGGTCACTTTCTCTCTAGATTTATATATATAAAACTTGAGTGTAGAAGCGGTGTTATATAAGCAGTGTTTTTAAGCTAGGTATGCAAATGCTTCAGTTGCCAACAGTAATAAGGAAGCAAAGTGGACAAACTACATTGTATTTCTCCACAAAAGTAATGGCAGCAGCTGATCAACTCAGCCACTGAGCTGAGGTCACCTTCAAATAGTACCAATAATTAATTAGGGCTCCATGTCATCGGCGTGAATGTGCTGCCGGGCTCTACGGGGCTCTACGGGATCCGTCCTTGTTTGCTGCAGTCGATGTGCTGCAGCTGACTTGAAGCCTGAGGCTGTTCTGTTGCTCTCTGCCAGGTGTCTGAGCTGGAGCAGCCGATGGACGAGGGAGACGGAGTGGCGCTGATGGATCCTGACTTCCCTGAGGACACGCTGCCAGAAAAACCTGCTAATGTGGTTCAGGTAGGGGCACGGAGACACTGGAGCTTCCCAGACACATATTTAGATCCTCATTAATGCTGTGCAGGCAATTATCTGCCAGTTTACTGTGTGTGGCAAAACTTTTTGTCCTGTATTGTGTTTGTGTGCCAAAACATTAAGGAAACTAACAAAACTTTGCTCATAAGCTGAAACATTTGGTATCACACATTAATGTAAAGTTGTTTTGATCTGGTCTGCAGCCCGTGTTCAACATGGCGGAGTACCACCAGCTGTTTGTAGGGACGGAGCGTCTGCGGTGTCCAGAGGTTCTGTTCCAGCCCTCGCCGACCGGAGAGGACCAGATGGGACTGATGGAGACGCTGCAGTACGTCCTGGCCAGGTAATGACACAATATGTGCACCCAAAACGACAAGCACATATATGCATATGCATATAAACACACACGCTAATGAAACCATGCATACACATACATGGATTTTCTTTTGCATCTTAAACACATTTTTTTCTCATATTAACTTAGGTTGTTTTTATATTAGAAAGTGACATGTGAAACTGATGCATTAATATTCCACATGCAGGTACACACCAGAGCAGCAGGAGGCGCTGGTGAGCAACGTGTTTCTGACAGGAGGAAACATGCAGTACCCCGGGATGAAGGAGAGAGTGGAGAGAGAACTGCTGGCTATGAGGCCCTTCCAGTCACACTTCAAGGTACAAGATCCTTTTATAACCCTGTTTATCATTACACACTCCTGACTAGAGTTCTGTTCTCAATCACATCCTCAATCCACATCTTTCAGATGTTCTTATATTGACAATTTGAACAAATAATACAGGTACAAATAATTTGAGCTGTGATTTGATTACTTTGTTTGCACAGAACATAAATTATCCATTAATGTATCTCAATTATAACCTGACCGTGTCAGATGGTTTGTTTCACTGAAGCGTCTGAGAAGCCGTCATTGGAAACTGTTTGGAAAAGGGCGGGAACTTTCAAAAAACATACGTGGCAGGTGGTTGGATGAACCATCTGTCAATCAAACTAACAAAAGCGAAACTAACTCAGTGCCGTTCTTTGCTCTTCCTTCAATGAATAAATACGCTCCAGTTCTGATGTAACTGATGCTATTGCAGCATCAATGCTTACCTCTTCAGGAGACACCATTGTTGTTGTTTTCCACGCTTCCCATGCAAATTGGGGGCATCCGGTGAGACTCCTCCACCTCTGGAAACTCCCTAAAATCTTTTGAACAAACCATTGTCAATCTAAAATGTAGACAGATTCAGCAACTGCATGGCTTATTTTTCGCCTTTTATGGTTTCAGAAACACATTTAGAAGAACAATTTTTGTAATATAAGAGTAAAAATGTTCCAAACGAGCCGCCATGTTGGTTCCGGTTTGAAAGCTGGGACGACCACGCTTAGCTGCAGTAGCTTCTCAAAGGAAGATGATTGGTCCTTTGTCTGGCAAGCCGAACACAAACGCATTACTTGAAGTCTGACAAGATGGATTTTTGTTTGATTCTCGCGTGATCTCGTGACGATAATCCAGCTGCCTTGCAAAGTTACCTCAATTACTGTCATTCCACATTGACTATTCAGACACAGTCAGCTTAGATTTTACCCTCCAGTTGTAATCTTGTAAATACATTTAAACTCTTGACTGACTCCCTCCCAGGTGACGATGGCATCACAACCGGCCCTGGACGCCTGGTACGGGGCGAGAGACTGGGCCTTGGAGCATCCACCCGGTGGAGAGGGAGGGGCGGCAGAGGGATGGATCAGCCGTCAGGAGTACGAGGAGAAAGGAGGCGAGTACCTGAGCGAGCACTGTTCCTCTAACGTCTTCGTTCCCATGAAAATCGTCAAACCAGTTCCTGCTCGCCCCGCCGAGCCCTCCGTTACCACACTGACATCAACTGGAGCCTCTGCTGTCATCACCACGGTTACGTCTGCCCTGAGTCCCTCCTGTCCTGCTGTTGGTGCTGATGTTACTGTGGTTACCTCCTAAACTGCGATCGCCGTTATCGTGATATTGTGACCTCTAATGTTTCCCAGAATGCCTTTCAACAACCTCCAAAGAGCAGGTGTGAACTTGAAACACTCAATCAAAGGTAAAGAGGACTTTGCTCTTTGATTCTGAGTGTCTAAAAACGATAAAGGTAGATAAATGTTGTTTATCGTTGATGATTCAGATCGGTGGTCCAGCTCAAACATGATTGTAACTGCAAATAATATTATCTCATTGTGGTCTGCTATTACAGTTTTTCTCGATTGTTTACACACATTTTCTGAAAGCATGCCTCATACTCTCAGAACTCTACACACAAATCAAAAAACACACATACAATGGGCAAAACCCCTCAATTCTCCTGCAAAATGAAACTTTACATTCAAAACAATGTTATTTCTTCTCAAAATGGTATTTTGTTTTCAAATGACACACACAAACCATCATATGAATAGACATTTATAAGAACCAGTTGAACACTGATGTGCTCAATGTAAAACACTATGATGAATGGAAAACACTTCTTCTCCATTCATCATAATGACTTAGGCCTTTTTTTTGTTCAGTGTTACACTTACTACAGACAGTACATACATAAGTGTGTTGTAAAATATTTTAGAATATTGTTTTTATACTCAGAACACACATATACACGGTAACAAATATATTTTATTTTCCCCACAAAAACAATGTACACAGTGTACATCCCAACCAACACAAAGTTGCACATACAGTGGTCTACATACAAAACAACAGAAGAATTTACTGTATACAGTTACAGTAAAAAAAAACGGGAAAAAAAACTATGCTGCATCCTCTCTTCTGTTTCGGTCTGGCCACAGCACCTCATCCACATCACAAGCAATGTTTGCCCTTCTATGCTAAAGCTCTGATTGCTAATTGTAACACTGTGTGACAGGTGTTTGCCCATGTGATGAGTCAGTGTGCATAGTAGGGCAATTGACTTTAGAATTTTGAATGACAGTGTGTTCCTTGTGAAAACGAGATTTTCTTCATGAAAATTGTGCCAAATGCAGAGAATTGTGTGTAGTGTTTTGAAAAAAGTGTGTTTTAGAACTGCAATTTGAGTGTAAAGCAGGAATTGTGCTTGTAGTTTAGCAGAATTGGTTCAGGGGGTTGGTGCATGAGTTACATGTTGTGGTCATTGTGTGTCAAGTACCAGTATTTGTGTGTAAACAATTGAGAAAAACTGTAAGCATTTCTCTGTGGAAATTTAAAGAAACACGCCACCGAACAACAATATTAGTTCAGAAATATAAAGTACACATGCAGCAGTTGTTTTTACAGTGTTAAGACACGGACCTTTAAGTACCAACAAAGTCACCATTCAGGAATGTTGAATGGGAATAGACTTCCTGTCGTCTGTTTTTGGTCTCCTGTGACTTGCTGACTGGAACTGTTTTGGAAATTCAATTTTATTTTATCTTCGTAATACTTGGAAAAACCACGAGAGACCATTCATATTGAATGGTCATCAACTGAATGATCTTAAAAAGGTCTTGTGGGAATATTTAGTTTTACTATGTAAATAGAAACTGTTTTTTGTATGTTTTTAAAAAAATATATTTTCACTCATGGAAACGTCTGTTTGTGTTTGATTGAATGAAGGTCAGGCAGCTGTCTGATGCCACTGGTAACAGATGAACAGTCTTATATTTTAATCTTCAGTCCTGTCTTTTCTTTCTTTCACTACAGCTCACTTTAAAGGGGACATATTGTGCTTATTTTCAGATTCATATGTGTATTTTAGGTTTCTTCTAGAACATGTTTACATGATTTAATGTTCAAAAAACACATTATTTGTTCTCATACTGTCTGTCTGAAATGCTCCTTTTTAGCGCCTGTCTCTTTAAGAGCGCCTCCTGAAGACACCCAGTCTGCTGTAATTAGCTTGTGAGAAAAATATGCACCTTTGCAAAGGTAGTTCTCAAGTTGTAGGTGATATACTCTAATGAATCAGGCAGCCCACAAAAAACTGACTAGGTTGTCTTTTTTCTCAGTTTGTGGGTTGGTAGGAACTCCAGATTCCCAAATGTATGAACACATGCACTGAAAAAGTGACTTTTTCATGATATATCTCCTTTAAAACCAATTAAAGGTTCAGTTCACTGAAATTACACATACATGTACACACACGTTTTCTAAATTACCTTTAGTTGTATCTATCCATGCAGATAGTTTTGGTTTTTATTGTTAGTTTGTATCTGTCAAAATATTTGCTGCCACACCAATACAGTGGAGGGAAATATAATTTTGTTTGTGACAAGAAAGAAATCCTCACATTTGAGAAGCTGTGACTGGAGAAAATTTGATGGGTTTTGCGTGATAAATCACTGAAAGTCTGTTATCGAAATTGTTGATAACCTTGACCCCCAAAAAATATGGATATTTAAGACTAAAGGTAAGTGAGAAAAAAAAAGCAATATTTGGGTGAACTGACCCTTTAAATGCAGCATATGATTAGGTGTTGCAATGTAGTTTTACACCACTAGATGGCAGAGATAAACACAAAATCAAGTCCTGTTTTCATCCTGTGTACAGTGCAACTGAGCATATTCACAATTAGACCGACCTCTATAATAGTATAATAGCTTTTCTTAAAGCCGAGAGTTTCAAACCTCCGTTGAGAAGCTGGTTTATGCAGGTGCAGCAGCAGAATCTGCTGTGTCAGCCAGCTTTAAAAAGAAACACAATCTCACTGTTGGTTTCCATTGATGCTGTGCCAGTTGAACAAAATGCACTTTGTGTTCAGCCTACTAATCTACAAACCCACCGTTTAATCAGCCTAATGTGACGGTTGACATGTGACAGCAGGAGACCTTTGATTTGTGTCCAGCTGGCTCTCTCTCTCTCTCTCATCTGATCTAAAGGTTTTGACTCTCACTGAGGAACCTGAACTGTCAGGTGTGTTTGCTGCACTGTTGTGTCCCTTGTTGGTCCACATTATTAACCCAGCAGACCTCTGAGGGCTAATACTATTATGTGGTGTTAAACCGTGCCACAGCTCGAGGTTCAAACCGTCTGCCAGCTTGTTCTGTTTCTCCTCAATCAGCAGTAACAACTACACAAACACACAAACACAGCCCCCTCGTTTCCACAGCGGAGCAGAGCGAGGCTAATCAGAGCCAAAACAGGCCGGTGAGTGCAGGGTGATTGGCTCAAATTGAACAAGAGGGATTTAAAAAAGGGAAAAACAAGGCAATCTTTTATGTGTAAAAAGCAAGTAAACAGGATTTATTTCTATGGCTACACTACATTTCAGCGAGGCTTTCTTAATGATAATTAGGGACAAAAAAAAAAATTCAACTGCAAGGAACAACTCAAAGAAGACCATGGATAATGTGTTTCCTACCTTTTCAGTTGTGTTCAGCCAACGGGGATGCCTCTGTGTGGTTTGTTATACACTATAAACAAGCAGGTGAATAATCTCTGAGGGCTTACTGATGTGACATTTTTGATATTTACATTATTATGTGGCTATGATCCGTGTTGATAGATCATCTGAGCCCAACAAAATCATGTGATGGGTGGTCACGGTGCCCACTTTTATCCATGTTCCTACTTGCTTTCAGCTCCCCCCGTGCTCACCTCTCCCACCTTGCCAGATGTCAGCGATGTATGAGTCAAATTCACTGCTAGGACCAATGTACGTCATCATTAGGATTCTAAATAAATTCTCTACCGAACAGCTCAAGTGTTACTGTAGGTACGCCTTGCACCGCATTGGCACTGTTTGTGCCATAGTGTTGCCTGGTGTCCAATTAGGAGGCTTTACGTGTGAGCGGTGTGCTGCAGGTCAGCAGGAGCAGGACTGAGCTCATGTCACACAGTCGTGTGTCGGAGGGGAGGAGGAAATAAGGACCCAGAGTTGTGTTGTGTGACGGATGCACAATGAGCTTTTTTTTTTAATGGCTGGACAATTTTATTTTATTTTTCTTGTGTAAAACTCGAGCCTGTCACAAATTTCTAAATAATTCTGGAGGCAACAACATGATCCACTTATTTTGTTCTTGTCCTGATACGGAGTTTAAAATAGCCTGTTGGCAGAATGTCCTGTTGGCACAGTTACATAAGGTGAAGACAACCCCACTGTTTCTCCCCCATGCTGCCCGTATCTCTTCACTCTCTGCACACTGACAAAACTTTTGCAGAGTATCGCGAACACAGATGGTGTTGTGTTTGAGGGTGGGAAGCCTGTGAGGGATCATGTCCTTGTTTCTAGCAACAGTGCAGTGATAGAAAACGTATTCAGGTAATTTACTACTAAGTAAAAGGAATACCACACTATAAAAAGATGTTCTGTTGTTTAACCATATATTTTCCACTGGTGCAGATGTTTGAGGAAGGAAATAGCTTGATACTTTGAGAGGAAAAGTTGAAGATGAAGTTTTAGAAGTTTCTGTGGATGTTTTAACACTTTTTTTTACTACTGTGAAAACGTGTCACTATTTGAGTCCTTTATAAGTGACTTTAAATCCAACTACAAACTTTTCAGAGCCACCTGTCAAACCTACAGGGGGTACGGTAGATGTTTCATACTGAGAAGGTAGATTTTGGATCAAGTATCTCTTTAAAATAGCTGTGAAACACCGATTTAATGTGCTCGGATTATCGTTGTTATTTTTCCAATAAGTAGTCCAACTGGCTACACGTTTTGAGTGCAGTGACCATTGCTTTTATTTGAACTAAAAGGTTTACGCTTTCCATATTATTTCATGCAAATTTCATAGCTAGATGTCACTAAGAGAGACACGTAGAAGCTGAATTATGAAGATGTATGTTTTATTATCTGAGGACAGACGTGTGGTGTCTGGGAGGTAATGACACGTCTGTGAAGTTGAAAGTGAAGCGCTCATGTGCCAAATTGAATTGTATTTGTTTTAACGGACAATTAAACTGGAGTGTAATCAATCAAAGACATGGTCCATTAAACAGACTGGGAGGTTTTCTTTTGATAAGAGAAATGCATTGTTGCAACTCTGTAGGTTGGAAGTTGGTTTATATCATCACTTTTTGGTTTGAGAGAGATTGAGCAACAAGATCAATATTTAATAGTTATTATTATATAAAAAAAACCCATCCTGTGAGCCTCCATTAACTCAAAATGAACTAATATGTTATGTTTCCATCTTTTTTTTCTGGGTTAGCTGATAATCAATCAGAACTAATCTTTTCCTGGTTGAACCACGTTTGAAGCACTTCCTAGGACAATTTCCCTTTAATTTACTCAACGTTTTAAACATCACCTGCATAAAACTAAGACTTCTTTTGTAATTAATGGTCAACAAGCGGAGCAGAGTTGTCATGTTTCTAAACTCTCGATGTGTATCTAGGTCATTCACTGTGCTGAGTGGCCTTTTGAAAAGTCCTTGAAAGGAACAAATGTGGTGATTGTGCTACATAATTATGTTGTGGAGTGTCCCTGACTTTAGTTGCCAAAATAATCGGCCAGGAAAATCTGTCAGTAATTAGAAGAAAAAGGGATAGTGTTTTTGGAGAGGACACAACATGAATGTGGTGCACGTTTGTGTAAATGTTTCTTTGGTATCATGTGTTATCTTTTGCATTATTTCTTCATACCAATAGTTTACTGGACATTTGTTTAACTTCATTATTAAAAAATAGAATATGCTCACACAAAATGACTTTAATATCAGCTCCATTTCAACCTCAATGAGCCTCATTTCCTCGTGTGTGGATCTTCTCTTTGTCTTTGTTGTAGCAGCTTTCAGTTGATCTGTGATTTCTGGGATGTGTACTGGGGCCAGATGCGTAAAAATAGACCAAGTCTTTGTCTTAAATATGATATCAGACTTGCTGTAGACACTGAACTTTACCTGTTGCATAAATCTTCCCTATGAGAGACTATTTTAAGACTAGATAGCCTGTTGCAGAATGCATTATGGGTGAAATAACACATTTCACAGAAGAAAAAAATGGCAGCACTGCACCAAGTAGCTACAGGAGAAAATTGAGAAAATAACAAAAAAGGTAAACAGCATAAATCCAACGGTTGTTAGAACCATTAGAGATGTTCAGAAACAATTCAAGAATATGGCACAAGAATCCCCAAAAGTTATGGATAAACAGTTGAAATATTTAGCTAAAAGTAAGCTTTGTTTCCATAGCAACAGAGCTCTCACCTCAGGCTTAGCCATGAGGACAGGTGGCTAACTATACTTCCTCAAATTAATTCAGTCTTAATATTTATGCAACAGCCAGGCTTAATTAGACCAGTCTAACCTGACAATGTAAGACGAGCCTAAGCCCAAGACGATAGTCTTAAACTACATTTATGCAACTGGCCCCTGGATACATCCCTACTGATATGATAAGAGGTCCATTGAATACAGAAATCCCCCAGCGGCCTTTAAAAGGACAGTGTTTATATGCTTTTCCATTTCCTCCAGTCAGCTCCCAAAGGGTCGAAAGTCTTCAAGCTCCAGTGAAGGAAATGAGGGAGAAGAGGCCTCTGAGTTCTCTGCAGGAGTTTACACAACTTCTTCTGATTGAGCAATGTGATATGAGCATTAAACGTCTCTGGCCCGGACATTTAATGAATATTTACAACTAAGGATGAAACCGTATCGTTTGAATATAAACTGTTCCACAGTGTCCGCCACAATGTAATCACCCCAACAAGGGAGCAGAAGTAATCAGATATAAATGACCTCTTTCTCCTCCTCCTCCTCCTCCTCCTCCTCCTCCTCCTCCCTCCTCATGCAGAGAGCAACAGGTCTAAATCCTGTCTGTATACCGCTGCTTGTGGATAACGAAGGCCTGAAACACTGACTCTGAATCATTTTATTTCATGCTTTGTTCCTTAATTTCTTTAAATTTCCTTTAAAACTGGAGCAATGATATTTCGGACAGCAATAGAGCATGCTAAGAAGCACCCTGGGGTAAGTCATCTTCATTTATTTCCTGTTTGTTTATTATTTTAATGTCAGTGACAGCGACCTTGTTTCATATCCAAATATGTTTGAACTAATGTTTGAGTTCGAGGTGAAATGAACAGCAAGCTCTTTGCGTAGTTCATTTTCCTGAATTCTGCTTGTAAAGTCATTATTTTAAATTGAAATAATTAACATGAAAATGATTAAAATGTGGACATCCTTTCCTAAATGGAATCATAAATAGAAAAAATGCAAAAAATAAATATATTGAAAAGTTAACATAAATAAATAAATAAATAAATAAATAAAATAGAAGTGTAGATCGATAGGGGAATTAAAGGTAAAAACAATAAAGAAGCAAATTAAAACAGAAATATCCATTTATGAGACATTTTATCAATTAATTATAATAATGAATGCCTACATTTATTATTATTAATTTAATATTATTTTTGGAACATTAAATGGCATATTTATATATTTATCGAGTAATTTATTCATTTTTGATTTTGGCAGTTTCTGACTTCCATACCACCAATGCCACGTTAACCTCAATGTAAATACATTGAGGTTAACTATAGAAGTTAAGTATTCTGGTTTTTAATGATTTATTTGTTTGTTTATTTAACAGATAAACATTGTTATATATAGGACAAATAAATGTAATGTAATGTATTGGCTGTACTGTAGGTCTAGTTAAAGCTGATTTGCACCCCCCATCACTTGTTAGACTTTAAAATTCAGGTTAAAATTCAGTTTTTTTATAGGCTACTAACCAAATTGTAATGTATTTGTGTCTTCTATGATATCGCTATAATATCAATAATATCACATCCCACTAAAATTAATGTAATTGATTTATGGTGTATCGCTAAGAAAATGAATGCACAAAAAATTAACCTAATATACTGTATATTAAATAGCTAAGTACTAGCTTTAGTCAATAAAATACAGCAGCAGACACACGTGATTATTGCCTGCAGGGTTTGTAGCGTGTTGGTAAATTAATTGACGTGATCAGGAATCTAATTTTGTCTCATTTAATCTTATTTTAACTCTCTGAGTCAGCAGGTTAAGTTTCTCCAGTAGCTCATTTAAATATCAAGCCAAACTGAGAGAGGCTTAAGACTATAAAAAAAGACCACCCATGATATGACCCTTACAAACCTCCTAAATCTAAACTGACAAAATCTAAGCATTTAGGAAACGAGTAGTTGGAATGAAATACATTTAAAAATATGAGTTGTCCCCTCAGGGGATGGGATTATTTCTGTGTTTTTTTAAACAGCAGCTCTGCTGTCAGAGAGCGAAGTGACAGAGTTTTAACTACTGGAGAGAAAGAGGGAGAGAGAGAGAGGAGCAGCAGGGAGGAAATCCCTGTGAGACTCCTCGATTTGGTCTATCATCATGACAGACAGACAGGCTGAGAGACAGACAGACAGACAGAGACAGTACTTTGATGCTTTGGCAATTTTTTTTTTTAACTTTCTTGCTAATAAAGCCATTGAATTGAATTGAATTGAATTGAATTGAATTGAGAGAGAGAGGCAGCAAGGAGCAAATCCCTGTGAGACTACCAGAGCTCCTTGATGACAGACAGACAGACAGACAGGCAGACAGACAGACAGACAGGCAGATAGACAGGCAGAGTCAGGAAGTTAAAGAGTCAGAGAGGAAGACAGAAATTCAGTCAGAAAAATGGACAGATAGTCAGACAGACAGATGGAGATGGAGAGATTCTATTAAAGCTAGAGAGAGACAGACAGAAGGTCGGATAGGTACTGTAGGTGTAACATTGGCACTGGGGCAGTGTTGCGTCCAAAATCACTCCCTTTCTTTTTCACATTTCTTTATGCATCTCTGCCTCATTATGCAAACGAATGGGACTGTCACTCAACGTGTGTCGCTGCTACAGAGATTTATAATCATCTCTGCCTTTTACCCTCAAACAGTTATTACAATGAAACCATGTGAGAAGCATGGAGAATAAATCACTCTTAGTTGGAACTGTGAACAAGTAGTGATAGACATTTGAAATGTTTAAATGCATTATATTTTACAAGTTTAGCATATGTTTGTTTTTTTAATGGAAAATCTTAATTGGAAAATTAACTGCTGCTGTCGAATATCTGTAGTGGGGTAAAAAGAACATTATATTCCTCTGAAACGTAGTGGAGCAGAAGTATTAAAGTAGCTTAAAATGCAAACAGTACAATCAAGCAAAAGTAGCTCAAAGGTGTACTTAAGCACAGTAATTGAGTAAATGTACTTAGTTTCCTCTACTGCCTTACACCCACACACACACACACACACACACACACACACACACACACACACACACACACACACACACACATACCACAGCACCGTGCATCAGCAGGTTCATTGGGTTGACGCAGGGTGACTGAGTGAAAGCAGGCCAGTAGTTAATCCTCAGAGCTGTTACAGTAACTCTAATCTGTAGACAGGAAGTGACAGATAAAGTATGCATCTGGCCCAACAGCAGGCTACTGTAAATCTCAGCTACTCCAGTAAAGACATTTCCTTCTTCATGATGACCTCGTGGAGCATAATTTAAAATCATATTTGCATGTTGTTACTGTCGATGGTTGACATGTGATTGAGAGGAGAGTTTCTCTCAGTTGAATACATTAAGAAAAAAAGCTGCATCTGCCCTTTTTTAATTCAAGAATGTGCTTTTTATATTTGCATACTCACCGACACCTTCAGTGTCAGGAGTCATGAGGTTGAAGCTGACGGAGGCTGATGCAACGTAGAAAAAGGAGTTACTGTTTTTATTCTCTGGCAGACTTCACTTTGGTTTTAAATCAGGATTCAGGTGGTGCACTTTAACTAGTCTGCCCTCATTATTCATGTATAGGTACACACACTAACACATCTCCAATCATCATGCAATGACAGATTGTCATGTCCCGCTCTCCTTCTAAGGTTTTCCTTGTTTCCAGTTGTCAGTTATGATTTCCTGTTTTATTTTGGTACACTCATCTTTATCTCTTGTTTTGGATAGCTTCACTTCCTGTCCATGTGCGTTTCCCTGATTGTTTTCACCTGTCCCTCATTAGCCCTGCTCTCACCTGTCCTTCATTATCACCATATTTAGTCTGTGTGCTCCCCTTTGTCTGTACCAGTTTGTCAAAGGCTACTTCCTAGTCTAGTGCTCCAGCCTTTTCCTAGTGTGTTCCTACTGTAGTTCCTATTTAGACCTGTCTTTGAATTTTGTGTTTTTTCAACTCAGCCTAGATAGTTTGAATACCTTTGCTTTATTCTGGACTGCTTTCCTATGTACCAAACTCTTGCTGCGAAGTAAAGATTTTCCATTCTACCTGCTGGGTTTTTAAGTCTTGCATTTCAGTCCATTGTCTGTTTGTAGCACAGCAGTATAACAGAGTTCAACATTAAGTACCCATAACAAGTACCACAGAGTAACTAATCCAGCAAACATACACATAATATCTACAAGAGTAAAAGTAAAAGGGAGTAAAATAGTCAAACAGTTATCCCAATAGTAGGCTAATTCAACATTTACTTAGAATACTGTAATTCTAAGACATTTTACATTTTAGCACTTCCGGTTCCCTCGTCTGGAAGTCAGTGGGTTTTTAGTTAGTTACCTGAAATAATGTCTGTGGTTAAAACAAGCTTAAGAAATTTTAACGTTTTTTTCTATGATATAAAATACATCAGTAAATATCCCAATTGTGAATTTTGCTAACAAGTGGCTAAATGAGACTACTAAACGTCATCACGCCGACTCGTCCTCCTTTACAGCCTCGTTGTGTATACTCCCGCTCATATGACTGTGGTGTAGTATGTTTACAGCCTAACGTTAGCTTTTTACTTCTGGCGATTGCATTCACGCTTCAAAACTCATAGAGGTGGTGTTTATTTGTGAAAATGATCTTGTTGAACAAAATGTGCAAGTATCATAAACGTGTGTTTGTCACAGAGCTTATTTTCGGCAATAATCCAATGGAACAATCCCATTGGGTTTTTGTCGAAGGAACCAGGGCGATGCTTACTTCCTGATTGGTCTACAAAATTACGTCATCCCTCTATAGGCTACACTGTGGATAAAAGAATCACACTGTTGACCACTCTCACGTTGTCTTATTGTGAAATGTTCAGGTTGTGTTGTCATTTATAAGCAGCACATGCATCACATATCAAATTCAGAATTAACAAATCAACTTATGATAAATAGCCTTAAATAAGATTTAAGAAGCTTAATGTTTGATTGATCTCTGTGTGTGTGTCTGCAGCTCATCCCCCAGTTCTTCTTCATCTGTTTGGGAATGGGCGGGGCATCGATGTATCTCATCCGGTTGGCCAAAGGACCCCACGTCACGTAAGGACCTCTGATAATAAGTAATATGTTTGTGTGATATTTAGTAAAACTAATATGTCACTTTCATGGATGAGTTTCATGGCTGTCTTGAGCCGTTTACTGACAAACAGTAAACTATTAGATGATATAAACATCTGTATTTTGTCAATATTGAAGACAATACATCTAATACATCTTCCATAATTTTTTTATCAAATGTGTCACCTTGCACAAGGAATCTATTTGCATTTTTAATTAGATTATTATCCGTTTAGTTGTGTTTTCACATTATTTGAGGACAGTTAAGAACAATCAATGACCCCCTGCAGGAGGATCACAGGATGGAGCACACCACCAGATATCAATTAAGATGCATAAACAAGGAAATTATGCTTTTTAGACTTCCTTCCTCTTAGAATTTCATCCTGAAATGCAGATTTGCTAACATTTTAACGAGGCGCGTGGAGGGCCGATGAATACTTTGCACACTCTTAACTAAGCAGAGGGATTTGTTTTATGATTGTTACTGACCACAGGGAGCCCCGCTCCCAGCTCGCTCCTCCTGCTGCTACCCAAACTGTTGATTTACTCTTAATGATTATCCAATAACAGCAGACGCAGTGAAGTGCTTTTAACAAGAGCTCACAGGATGGTGCACCGCCTTGTCTCCTTGCAGCACTTTCATCATTTCTGCAGCGATGATATTTTTAAATGCTTGATGAAATTGTTAGAAAGATGTCCTGGTGGTGGCACAGCGGGGCTAAAAGCACAGACCGTCTGCTGAGTTTGAATCTGGCTCTCAACTTTTGCTTTTATGTTGTTATCTTTTATTGTATAATCTATCAGAACAGGGAGGGAATAAAGCAGCTCTCAGGGGTATCGGATCACTTGTGGCTGAAATGAGAGCTTTATTCATGTATCTCAGATTCCCAAATAGCGTATCTTATCTCACTTCTGTCTGCACATATTCTTTTGTTTAGCTGGGACAAAACCAACAACCCAGAGCCGTGGAATAAACTTGACCCCACATATCAGTACAAGGTAATACAGCACACTAAGTATTCATTATTAGGAAACTGGGATGACGTTCAAACTGTAATTTGATTTATACATCTCTGTTTACATATACAGAAATTATTTCTTCGTACAACAGCTTCAAGCTTCTAAGTTTTATCTTCTTCTTCTCCAGTTTGTGGCCATCACCACCGACTACAAAAACCTGAAGAAAGACGGACCCGAGTTCTGAATCTCTCGCTGGCCTCCTGATCTGTAGGGTCAGATTCACTCCCCCTTCTCTCCCCTTGATGTCTTCACTGCAGGATGAAGGTGAAATGGATCCCAGATCAGGATCTGTAACCCTTCAGTGCCTCTGTGCCTGTGTGATGTTTGTAAAGCAGCTGGTGATCTGGTAAATGTGACCAGGATTGTCAGTGAATGGATCCTGAAGGCACAAGTTCAATATGTAGTATTTCTACATAATGCAGGAGAGATATGACACACACATATGAACATACTGTACGCCCCACTGCACCAGACAAGTCGTATTGCACAGATAACTGTGATGTGTAGTAACTTGTACATGCCACTGTGTTTTAGAAATGTCAGTCTATTATTTTGAATGTTTCAATGTTTTCATCCATCGGTTTCTATCACCCCTGTAACGTATAAAAGTCCATTATCAGACTCATAAAAGCTGCAGTGGATTATGCAAATAATAAATAAAGATTAGCATGACCATCCGGGTGATATTTCTCCATCACTGCTGAGAGAAAACTAGACTGAATAGACCTGCCTTACAGCATATTTGTGGTGTTTTTTGGTTACTTTAAAAAAGAGATATTTATGTATTTCAATCTGCAGCTCCTCTTCACCTGCGTCTCTTTTCAAAGACAGGTGTGGATTTAGATGTTAGAAAGAGTTTTCACCTGATTCACCTCATCATACGTAGTGTAATCAGTGTATATGCAAGTGCCTGCAGTATGGAGAGACAGTGGTACCTGGATGTGGACTAGTGTGTGTGTATATACACTCAGGTTTTACACACCGTGCTCTGCTGTCATACATCAACGCCATGCTGGGGGACTGCTCAGCATCCTGTCACTGCTGTCGCTGATCAAAGGGAGAGGGCTGCTGTCACACACACTGGTGCATACAGACAAAACACACACACACACACACACACACTACTAAATGTGGTCATAGAAGCACCAATCAGGCTGCAAAGTGACAGCTGCAGTGCCAACAGATGGATCTGTTCCATCAGAGTTACTGATTGTGTATATTTATCTCAGGATGTGGAAAAAGATCTGTATCTGACTCAGTTCCATGCAGGTGGTCGAGAAGAGTCACGGTGCAGGTTGGCAACAAACTCTCTCGTCCAAACATCAAACAGGCATTTTGTAAGTTTATGCATCTCTGCCTTTTTATAACTTAGACAGTCATTGCTGAATCTAGCGGCTATTAAACCAACAGTTACAACAGTTATGCAGAAACACACGCAGACAAGTCACATCAATTTGACCATCTTATTTGGCCGATTAGATTTCATCAAAAAGTCCCCACGTGCAGAACGTCTGGGAAAACACGACATTTTCAGTCGCAGAAGAAGACATGTTGTTGATTTTGACCATCAGGCACTGAAAAGAAACCTTACAAGTGTTTGTAGGATTTAGCCCCTTAACTACAGATAATGTATATTTTACATTTGTGCTGATTAATTTTGGATGCAGGCTATGCAGTTTTAAATTGTCAATGCATTTCCCCCCCCTGTTCCAGGCAGCTATTTTGTCTCCATGTATTTCTGTGGGTAGTGTATAGAAGGGAAACCGCAATTTGGGGAGACTCTTGCGAGATGGTTAAGGTTAAGCACTGATATAGAATAGTTAAAGCTGCAGTGGGTAGAATTGGAGCAAATATGATTAAAAAAAAGTTATTTTTATAAAACAGTCACTATGTCCTGACAGTAGTGCATGAGACAGGTAATCTGACAAAAATCATGTGCCTCTGGTGTCCTCCGGTGCTCCTAACGGTATCTGCAAGATTTCACAAACCGGAGGAAAACAACCAATCAGAGCCGAGCTGGAGCCTTGCCATCTCTGAGCAGCTGTCAATCACTTATAAACTCCGACCAAACGGTCAAACTAGGCAGCGCTGATCAAATATGAATCCATATTCTGTTACTGTAATGCCTATTTCTCTCCTCAAATGTTTTCAGAAACATCTTGCAGTGTACTGTTCAGCTGTAAAATGAGAAAGTTTGTGACCCGGCAGCCATGATGAGATCAGTTGAGGAAATAATTGAGCAAACTTTCTCATTTTACAGCTAAACAGTAAAGGCAAAAGGCAAAACACACATCAAAGAGTCAAAATGCATCAAAGCTCATTCTACAACATGAATAATTACCTTAATTCTAATGCATATTTTCAATGGCATAACAAAATGTATATTTGCAATGAGGATCAAATACAAAAAAAGCTGTTAATAATACGACATGGCTCTTACAGAGACTATATCACTTGTCATATTAAATTTTGACATGCAGGATTTATCTGTCCCTTGTTTTCCACCGTAACCCCTTTGTTACTTCTGAAGGATAGATTAAAAACAATCCCTTAACTTCTTACAGGATTTTGTCTTTGTTCAGTGAAGGTGAGACTCGCGTTTCATCCTCTTACGAAACCTTCAGACCTCCCTCCCGTCTCTCTGCGCTCGTATCGTATCATTTCCTCACCGTAAAACAACAAAAAGAGAGAAGAAAGAACAGCGAACATCAAAAAAATCATGCAACTTTTAAACACCACAGGGATTGTTGTGGTAATAAAGAGATGGCTAGAGACCATGTGATTTCCCTGAAGGATATTTAAAACACACTGCGTCAAAGGAGTTGTCAGGTCATGAGAAACAGACACAGAGACGAAGCGGATGAGTCGTTATTTGTGTTGTGATGCTGCTTGTTTGTGTGTCCTTGTTTCTGACGACAGAGCTGTGAGAGCTTCTCTGACCTTTGACCTGTGATTCAGCTGGCCAGTGTCTGCGAGGGGACACATTTCCTCTGGCACGAACTCAAGCGATAACCTTCAACCGAAAAAAATTGGAAGACAGACTGAAAAGCCCAGCAGGACTCAAAGACGTCTGACACCAAACAAAAGTCCATTCAGTTCTTCAGTGAAATAAATATTAAGTGCTGCAGCAGCAGCGTTTCATGTTGTCAAGCTCGTTTAGTGCTGCTTTATAAAAGACTTTGTGTCTCAGAGGAAATTTTCCTTTCAGAATACGAAATAAATACATCAAAATAAAATAACAACAAAGTTTGAGTGAAAGAAAGAGGAAGCCCACTCTTTTTATCTGTCTGAGAGTATGAAGATGTGACTGCGGCAATTTGAGAAACAGTGGGAGAGGAAGAGTTTAAATAAATAGAAATGCAAGTTTCCGAGGACAGTGAAGGACTCCGATGTTACATAATGCTCTCATCTTCTCAATGAACTGTCTGTGTTTATCAGCATTATGTAATGCGGGGTAGCAGGGTGACATTAAGAGACAGTATCACAAGAATAAAAATGGGATTAAAGCAAAAAGGAACTTCTGCAAAGCGAAGATGGTCTCGCCTCGACCTCCAGCCTGTTTCTGTTTGTTTGTAACCGGTACAGTCTGGTTATTTGTCTTCATGCAAAGAAGAAGTCATGAAACTATTCATTCACATATAAAAAAAACAATAGCAGCTGTCCAGTGGAGATAAGAAGTCTACATTGGACAAGTCCGGCGTCTGAAGCTCCCTGAAAACATATCAGATCTCTGTCACTGTCTGAAGAGCAGCTTTTATTTTCTTTTTCTGGACTCTTCTCTGAAGTTGACAGAGAGAGGAAATGACCAGAGGAAATGCCAGCAGCTTAACACGGATCAATGTTTATAAACTCTGCACAGTCTCCTCCCTCCATCCACACCGTATACACATAAATGCATGCGTGTCATATGAAAGCAGGTATTCATAAAACCAAAGCAAGTGACAACAGAGAGCTTATGAAATGTTAGAAAATTCAACAAACTTGTAAACATTGAGGATCAGATTTTATTGCAATGAAGATTTACTGTATATACATTGTACATAATTTACAATACATATCAGAGGATGATTAGTAGCCTATGTTATAAAAAAACAAAGCCTAAAAACATTTGTGCTGTTTAACTGTTTCCCTTTTTTCATGTGTTCTGCTGTGAGTTTCCCAGCGTGGGACAAAGCATGACGTTGATAGAGGGCTCTAAAAAGAGCTTAGTGACAAAAAGTGAAATACCTAAAACACTTACGGTCCTTCTCGGCTTAGTACGGCAAACAATAGTCTGAGAAGTGAGCGAATGCAGCAGCTGTTGATGCATTAACAGCAAGATAATGTATGTTACTGTGCAACATCTTTAGGCCACTGTAATCATCATCTATATCAACCTCATCATCACAAGCCTGCACAAAACAAATCATTTTGCATATCGAGTAGGTTCAAACATAATTTCCCAAAGCGGCCTTTAAGACAATTACTCATAAGTTGTCAAACTGCAATAAATTGTTGACATTAAATGAGTTGCTGATGTGATACATTTCTGAAAATTACATTTGGGTTAACACTTTACTTTAAAGGGGCACTGTGTAATATTTAGGGAGATCTATTAGCAGAAATGGAATATAGTATTCATAACGTTGTTGCTCTTCCCTGTTTTTACAGCAGCCCAGAACGGACAAACCAAAACACTGGCTCTAGAGAGAGATTTTCATGTTTTTATGTTGCCTGAAGGCCACCGTAGGTCTCCGACACGCTTGTGAAACTGCGGTAACGTGAGCCGCAGAGTGCTAAACAGTGGTACCGTCAGCCGCTGTCTGACTTTTTTTGCTCCTAGGTAGTGTTATTATGGTAAGAACGGCCTCTGAGCGAGGCGAATTGTGTTGTCACGGTTTTACACTCGGCGACTCACGTTACCGCAGTCTTGGAAAGCAGTCTTGAGCGGAGGGGTACTCAGTTGGTTGCAATCTGCAACCACGCCACTAGATGCCAACAAATCCTACACACTGCACCTTTAAGTCCTTTAAATTTAGCATTTATACGCAGTTTATAAACTTTTAATAAGTTGTAAGCAGACATTAAGACATTTTTAACTATTTATTAATGCACAGCATTTGTCAACAATTATAACTTCTCCTATGAAGACATATTTTATATTATTGCAACTGTTGTGTTTTACTATATCATCATTCATTATCTGTTTATGAAGCAACCTCCACTCATGGACGCCTCCCAAGAGGAGTTATAGTTGCTGACACATACATTAATAATCACTTACATTATATCAGCATTATCTGGCAATTATGTGACTTTTAATCTATCAGGCTTTATTAATCATATTGTATTTTTCATGTTATTTGGCAGATATAATGTCATTAGTTGATATTTAAATGTGACTGCGTGCAGAAATGGCCCTGGATGCTGCACACAAGTTTCCACTGACAGATGCTTGTTTCCATGGCAACATCATTAAGAGACATTAGAGGAGTATTAAAGGAAACGTCCATGATGTGGTGGGGAAACTGCCTGTTCTGTGTGTGTGGTGTTGTTAGTGGTCAGTGAACCCGGGCATGGGGAAGGGCCTGGCGAATAGCTCCACCCGCTGGCGGAGCATTGCGATGCGTGACACCGTCTCCTTGTCCTCCAGCAGGAAGGACTTGAAGCTGGCCAGATTTCCTGTTTGGGAGAGAAGAGGAATCAAAACAACAAACTTTAGGTTTTAATTTTTATAAGTTGGTTGTGGCTTCTTCGCTCTGCCTTCCCTGATTTCACCTGATTTTTAATTTATTTAAATTTGTATGTTGCTCTTTTACAACTTTTAATTTGTTATTGCTGTTTTTTTTGTTTTTATGTGAAGCACTTTGCAACTTTGTTTTGATAAATTCTATATAAATAAATATATTATTATTATTATTATTAGAAATCTGCCTAAAAATACCCTCCAGTGCTTTAAAAAAAACATTCATGTTGTGAACTCGTCCCTGGCATGAGCTTGAAAGCCTGTTACTTAGTTACTGAACAAAAATAATTGGTATGTTTTATATTAATTTGTCCTCTGCTGAGAGAGAGAGCATCCTTCAAAATGATCATACAGTTGAATCAATACCTGTTTCAACAAAAACTGAACATCATGCAGGACCGTCGTGTATAAATTAAATTAATAAAAAATCCTGTGCAACATTGAACCTACTTAAAACTTGCACAGATATTTCCCTTTGATGCAGACACATTTTTGAACACATTATCACTGTTTCTCACAAAGCATTAGAAAGCCTTCTCAACAGATAATATGTCTGTCACCATGGTGCATCTAACACTGAATAAAACCTCCTCTCTCACCAGTCTTCTTCTTCACATCCAGTGCGATCTGAATCCCTTCATCAATAAACTCCACAACCTTTTCAAAGTCAGCCTCCTTGAACTGTCTGGAGGTGAGAGCCGGCGTTCCTGTAAGAAAAACAATAATATTATTAGATATCATGGCGAGGTTAAGAGAGGGCTGACAGGTTGACTGGCAGACAAAAGCAAACAGAGACACATCACACAGACAGACACTCCGAGGGAGAAGAAAGGGACCATGGTTGACAGATTTGGCCCAAACAACCTCGCCTTCTGCAGCTCTTCACCAACAATAACCAGCTAACCACACAATCTGTACAAGCTTTATACCGAGCCGGAGTCCTCCTGGAGTCAGAGCGCTCTTGTCTCCGGGGCAGGTGTTCTTGTTGGCGGTGATGTACACCAGCTCCAGCACCCTCTCAGCTCGAGCCCCGTCCATCCCGCGAGGTCGAAGGTCAACCAAGACCAGGTGGTTGTCTGTTCCACCTGAGACGAGGAAGTGGTGGAGAAGGAGGAGAGAGATTTATGCTTTTTGTTTGGCTTATGGTGAAATTAAATTCAGTTCAGCTGAAGGGAAAGATGTGTGAAGACGGTGAGATAAATTGCCATTTCCCTTCACTCTCCACACAAACCTTCAGACAGACAATGATGACGTTATCATCACTTTTCTCTTAATATTGTCTTTCTCCCCCGTTCAACTGTCAAGTGAAGGTTATGTGAACTTTTCCAAAGTCGTGAAAACAGAATGCAAATTAGGTCGGAGCAAATAAAGCAGCAATTGCGTCAGGTACATTGAGTGGCAGAAATGCAATGAATGCTAAATCTAATGCCCTACTCAGTGAAAAAAAACTCAGAAAAACATAAATAAACTACTTATGTATATGAGTTTTGTACAAATAAAATATGAAGAGCATCTTTTAATCTTAAAAACACCCTCTTCAGTTCCCTCAGTACCTGACACCAGGGTGTATCCTTTCTTCAGCAGAGCGTTAGCCATGGTCTTAGCATTCAGCAGCACTTGAGCGATGTACTGTTTGAACATGGGAGTGGAAGCCTGTGGAGACAGAAGTGATGCTGTTTAACGAGAAAGACCATATCAGGACACTCCAGATGACTTGCATGTTTTATACATGAGCTGCTGAAATTAAGCTGGTGTCGAGAATGCTCTGCAGAGTCTTTTCCCAATGGATTCTCTCCCTCGTTTGTTTTCGCTGGCTATTGTTGAAAACTAATGATTAATGTTCTGGACCTGTTTGAGGGCGACGGCCACCCCTGCAATTGCGTGGTTGTGAGGTCCTCCCTGAAGTGACGGGAACACGGCAAAGTTCACCTTGTCCTGGAGGTCATAGGTCACCTCCCGACCTTTCTTATCCACAGACCGCACACCTTTCCGGTAGAAGATCAGACCTGCCCTGCAGCGCAGAGAGAGAAGCGTCCCTTTAAAATATTTCAATCAATTATTTGCCTGTTGTATCGTACAATACAAAATGGTTTCATGTCACATCACGTTATATTCCAGAAGATAATAAACTTTTTTTTCTCAGTTATTTTTATCATGATCTGTCAACGTATCCTAATACAACGGTTCGTATGATATCTTACAAAAAGTTATGACAGTTGTGATGGAAGTTTCCATCAATTCCTCTCTTATTGGTAGAAAGGTCAGAGTGTTTGTCAGAGTGTCCCTCTGTTGACATTATTGGGTTGGAGTCCTGTCTAGAGGAGCCACCGTTATCTGTACAGCTGTGCCTGTAGTGGAGACCGTAGAGCCAGTCGCTAGGGCAACCAGGGTCAGAGATGCCAGAGGAACGGAGTAAGTCAAAACATGATAAGGGGTAAGACACTGAGCACCGGGGAGGAAGGACAGAGTTGTGAGGCCTTCACGCAGAGAGCATCTATTGTGGAGACCTGACAATTCTCCTTGATCAAGCTTCAATAAACCTTCTTTTGTAAGACATCATCAGCTCCGGACCTCTTCCTTCCAAAGATAACTTGTGTATCAATTATTCCATCACAACAGTAACACGTGTCAATTTCCGCTCGTTACATGCATACAGTCTTCAGTCTTCCCAGGAAACAACTTGGTTAGGTTTAGGCAACAAAACTACTTAGTTAACTTTAGGAAATGATCGTGGTTTGGGTTAAAATAACTCCGGAAGTGGCGTAACTGAAGTACGGAAGTTATGTGACAAATAAATCAACGCTGACTTCTGGTTTCACACGGGACACAAACACTGTTCTCCTTGGCAAAATGCTGTGTTTTTTGACACACCCATCCACCCCGACCTCCTCCCTACGCGGCTCTTTATACATCATGGTTCACGATTTCGTGGATTACATACAAATTGATTTTGTGAGATATATACCATTAACAGTGCATTACTTTTCGTAGGTATAGCTCAGAACGGTGTATGAGCCTGGATCTGCCCTGCTTCTAGTTGTACTTTCTCCTTGTTTCATGATATTCATTCATGTTTCCTGTTTTATTTTGTTATTCAACTCTCCTCTCGTTTCAGATTGCTTCACTTCCTGCCTTTGTGTGTTTTCCCTCCAGTTTTGATTGTCTGCTCCGCCCTGATTAGTTTCACCTGTTCGTCGTTAGTCCTGCACTCACCTCACCTCCTGCTCACCTGTTCTCACTTCCCCAATCAGTCATTCACTATATAAACCTGCCCAGTTCCTTTGCTCCTTGACTGTTCGTCATTGTTCGTCATATCACGGTGTTTAGCGTACCCCCCTTATGTTCATGTGACTGATGCTAGTCTTTTGGATTTTCTTGTTGTCTTCCTGCTACATGTTACCTGCCTGCATTTGGACTCTCAGCCTGTAAGCCCTTTTTCACAATAAATCATTGAAATCATTCTGCTGCCAAGTATTCTCATTGATGCACAACATCCAGGCCCTCACCTGGCTCCACGCAGGGACTTATGGGTAGTGGAGGTAACCAGGTCGGCGTGCTGGAAAGGAGAGGGAACGGCTCCTGCTGCCACCAGGCCGCTGATATGAGCCATGTCTGCCAGCAGGTAGGCATTAAGCTCCACACACAGCTGGAACACACACAGTCAGACACAAGATTTCATTGTACGTTCTCAGTCATTCTCTTTATATTTGTCTGTTATTGCTTTAGGGACTTAAACAGCCTTTTGAAAGCGTTAAAGGGCTATTAAAATGTGTTACCACTACCTTTTTAGAATACAACATAGTGGACATAAGAGGTACCTTCTTCATGCGAGGGTAGTCGAGGAGGCGAGCGTAGGCGCTGGTTCCTGCTATGATGAGTCTGGGTCTGAAGAGTCGGGCCGTCTTCTCCAGCTGGTCGTAATCTATCAGACCTGTTTTGGGCTGAGATGATACAGGAGGATAAACACCTCCAGTCAAAAGTGAGCTTTGATCAGAAATATAATCGCAAAAAAGTCAACCAAATGACTCACATCCAGCTTGTAAGGCATCGATTCAAAGTAGATGGAGGTGGCTGAGATTCTCTTGGTGTCTGTCATGTAGCCGTGGGTGAGGCTGGAGTGGAGTAAAAAGAAAAAGTAGAAGTTAAACTTTAGCAGAGCGTGCATCCCAGAAGTTCAGCGAGTTCTCCTGCAACATTGTGAACTTATTCTGACCTCTCTGGATCCTTATTTCTCCTCCATATGACCACTATTATGTAATCAAATATGGTAAAGAATAATTTCCATGAAACTTTCTTCAGTAGTCTCGGTGCTTCAAACCCCGTTTCCCCCTGTGCCTCCTTCCTCTGATCTACAGATCCTCTTTAGTTGCTGCTGCTTGTATATTTATATATTTATTTACAATTCATCCGGTCATGTAAAGACTAGATCTTCCTTATATTATTATATTGCTATTTTTGAGAAGTAAAATGTTGTTACCTTGTGCCACTGGGTGTATTGCTCTGCTATCTATCTATTGGCAATGCTGGCCAACATTACTGTCTTTAAGAGGCTGTTGCACGTGCAGTCTTAAAGCTAGAATAAAGATACTGGTATCATAGGAAACTAGAAAAACACCCACAAAGGAGACTTAATAACACTCCAAAGTTGGGCAAAATTTTGGTGAGGGAAAACTGGCATGGCCATTTTCAAAGGGGTCCCTTGACCTCTGACCTCAATATATCTGTATGAAACTGGGTTCCATGGGTATTTCTGCAAACTGGGGTCCCTAAACAGTCTTGGAATTACATAAATTGAAATGTAATGTAATCTTAGAGTTAAGATAAAAGAGTTAAGATAAAAAAAACAGATAAATACATTTATAACACTGCAGAGCAACGGAAAAGAGCATGTGTTAGATTTCCTTGTGTTAGAACCCCTGCTGTGGAGGATGTTGACTGGTGGAACGGAGACATGTTTTATGGTTGTCTTTTTACTACTTTATAAAGCTGAATGTCGCTCATTGCTGCGCGCTCATTCACTCAGAGTGACGCCATGTGTGCAGGCATTATTCTTTAGGAGAATTGATAGATGAATATTATGTTTGTGCATCATGCTCTGACAACTTTTATATCAAAATCCAATCCTTCTAACTTACTGTACCCCTAACTCCCAGCCAGTCATCATATAAGGTTTATATGTATCTGGCATATAAAAGTTGCAGGTCTGCATTCATCCTTAAGCTAAATAACGCCTGCAGCAGTAATATGACTCACGTGTATTTGGGTGTCAGTTAGGAAAACTTATTGTTTACATTTCCCACACTTCTGTGGTTTTAGTTAAAATAAAAAATATATTCATTTCAAAGAGGGTGGTATAATGTGACAACTCCAGACTGTGTGACTAACATTTTGTCATTTACATTAATTCCTCTTGACGTTAAGTCCCATGACAACATACAGTTTCATGCAGGAAAATGTCAAAACCACTCAGGCAAAATCTCACAACCTGTCATGGCACATTTAGAAAATCTGTAGCAACTCATAACGTAATAACTGTCAGATAATGTCAATAACATGTCTACCTAAACGCACTGAATAACTTCTAAATCATTATGTATTCTAAGGTAACGAAAACACAACAATTCTTATTTTCAGGTGATTAAACACTAAAGAAAAAACACATTTATTACTATTCCATTTCTGCCAATAGATCCCCCTAAATGCTACACACTGTACCTTTAATCTAGAGTGTTGTTTCTATCAGTTAGAAGAACCCTTAAGCTCTATATCTAAATGTTCACTCACTGTCCTCCGTCGGGCAGATCCAGGCCCATGATGCGGTCATGAGGCTTCAGTACAGATGTGTAGGCTGCAAAGTTAGCAGGGGATCCGGAGTACGGCTGGACGTTGATGCCCCAAAGATTTGGGTCCAGACCGAAGACGGATAGCGCTCGCTTCTGACACAGCAGCTCAATCTGGTCAACGATCTCTGCACCGCCATAGTACCTGAGAAAGTCAAAATGCACTGATTAAGATTTGAAAGTATCATATCTTATTGTATCGTATCATTTGGTATCGCTGCGTATAGTATTGCAACATATAGTATCGCTACGTATTGTATTGTTGCATATCGTATCGCAACGTATTTTATCGCTACATATTGTATCGTTACACATTGTATCGTTACGTATTGTATCAGGTCGTATTGTATCGTTACATATTGTATTGTATCGTTACACATTGTATCGTTACATATTGTATTGTATCGTTACACATTGTATCGTTACGTATTGTATCGGGTCGTATTGTATAGTTACGTATAGTATCGCTACGTATAGTAGCGCTCCGTATAGTATCGCTACGTATAGTATCGTATTATGTCATAGCATCTCATATTATATAGTATCGGGTTGTATTGTTATGTATTGTATAATTTCGCATTGTATCGTTCCCATTGTATCATTACGCATTGTATCGTATTATGTTGTAGCGTTTCATATTGTATAGTATTGGGTTGTATCGTACTATGTCAAAGCGTTTCTTATTGTTTAGAATCATTACACATTGTATAGTTATGGATTGTATTGTATAATAATGTATTATATTGAATTGCATCATACTGTACACATTCCAGTCTGGGAATACTATTAAATTACCATAAAATTTAATTTCACAAAAGTACTCTTGGTCTTCTGAAAATCTTTCATGCTTTTATAATAATTGTGACAACATATTTTGGAAAGAGCATTGTCTGTGTTACCTTTGTCCTGGGTATCCCTCAGAGTATTTGTTGTTCAGACAGGAGCCCTGGGCCTCCAGCGCTGCACGGCTGCAGAAGTTCTGACAGGACAAACAAGCACAATGTCAAGATCCACCGACACACAAGGTGCAATTTTTTTATATCATGCGTATATATTCAGAACACTGTCTCCATCCAAATATAACCATTTTTTTCACCTGAGGAAGTGTGACTGAACACCCCTGCTCTTTTTCAGCAAGGCCCACAGCTACACAGTCCAAACTTTACATATCCAGACTGCAATTTAGTTCAACGATAAGCATTTCTCTAGCAGATACCAATTATAACAACAATAAGACAAGTCCCAGAGTCAGAGGAGGATGACAAAAAGCTAATTTAATCTGTTCAGTTTGTTGCATAAATATTCGTTAAATTTTCTGGAAGCTGTGAAACCGAATTAAATTAGTTTATCTAAAAATATTAGAGGTGCTATAGTCAAATTAAAAGAGGAATATAGAAGAATCTAACTGATACTAAATCCCTGTGGGGTTCAGCGCGCTGTCAAATCTCACAAAGACACTTGAGAGCCAGAGGAGAGATCGAGGTGCAGAAAAGGAAATTAATGTAAATGAATTTTTCTCAGTCTCTTTTTTTCCTGCTCATCTCCTCTGTCTCTATCTCTGTCTCTGTCTCCCTCTCTGGCCTCCTCAGCCGCCCCCTCTGCCTTGTTATTATACTAAACCTGTCACTGTTCAGGGATCCCTCAATCATTCCATTGGGATTTAAAACCAGTCCCCTATGTGCCACAAAACTCTCTCTATCACATTTCAAAACGCTATCTCGCGCACACGTACTGACACGATCGCCCCTCCTCATCTGTCTCAACCTAAAATGTGGAGATCAATGGCAGAAAATCAGTGAGGGAACCTAATGGGATCACTTGGCTGTGTTCCTGAAGACAAAAAAAAAAGATGGTGGCTCTCCACTGGGAGTCAGCCTGCAGCGGCGACTGACAGCACATGCCCAAAAAGATAAAAATCTTTCAGATGTCATTGTGAGTGATAGTGCTGTGGATTCATAATTGAGAACAGTGGAATGAAACGCTCTCTTCTTTTCCCACAGCTGGAATCACTGACTTGCGAAGGGGAACAATGTGAAGGAAATGTCTGTGAACTCTCTGAAGGAAACAGTTAGATTCTAGAAACTACATCTCTGGGGACTTGCCGTTACACTGCCGAAGGAAGCTCCTCTGCAGTTTAAGTTGCTACCAGTTGTGTGGCTGGTATTGTTTTCACCTTGTGAGCCTCCAATGACCCCTCCCTTCCCTAGCTGCACCCAATTCGACTGTTACCAGGCCATTAAATAGGCGTTATCAGTCGCTATAAGCACCATAGATGTGGGTCAGTAGGGGCCTCCTACGCATTCAGGTTCAGGTGACTTTATTTGTACCCGTAGGTAGATTTGTTTTGCAGCAAAAATAGAGGATGACATTCGTATTGACAATAAGGTAGAGCACAGACAAGAGATAGACATACCAACAACATGAACAAGAGTACTCAAAGGCTTACTGGGATCAGGGCCCAGCAAAAAGAAGAAGGCCACAAGAACAATATAAAAAAACACTGAAATATCAGGACAAAAAAGACACAATAAATGAGAAAAATGATAAACTTTCCATAAATATGTGCAAAAGCTGCTAGGACTTATTTAAATGAACAATTGCAGCTGGAACAAAGCTGTTCCTGTAGCGCTTTGTTCTACACCTTGGGACCCTAAACCTCCGACCAGATGGGAGAAGCTGGAACTCACCAGACAGAGGATGAGAGTCATCGTGTGAGATGTAGCTGGCTATCCGCTGTAACTGCCTGGTATACAGGGACTCTAAGCTCAGCTGTGACTCACCAATCAGCCGAACATTGTAAAAGTGAAAGTGAAAGGTCACGTTTTGAATACAAACAAAAAGGCTTCTGTATGTTTAGGCAACAAAAAAACACTTGGTTAAGTTTACGGGGAAAAAAATTGTTTTTTGGTTAAACAACTATGAACACAAACACAACTACACATTGTTGGTTTCACACGGGATGCAAACTCAGGTCTCCTTGGTGAAAGCCCTGTGTTTTGTGTCACATCCATCGTCCCCAACCTTATGGAGTTTCACACTGTCTATACTGCAGCGCCTGACTTCCGCTTCTGCTCCTGTCATAATTACTACTGTCGCCAGAGGTCGCTGTTGTGAACCTTCTTTCTGTGATCTACCATATGAATAGAAATTAAAACCTACTAGTGGGTGTAGTAGGCCCCTATTGAACCACATCTATGGTGCTTATAGTGACTGATAACGTCTATTTAATAGCCTGACAACAGTCTAATCAGCTGCCATTTCCTCCCCCACTACCTTCACCGTCCTTGCAGCTGCTATCAACTGTCCTGTCCTACAGAAGAGACAAAGCACGATTTTGGACCAAACCTCCTTCAATGCTGCACAGCAATCCTTCTATGCTTTGTCAAAACACACCTGTTATTCCTCCACCAATTTCCACATGGACTCTAAGTGTGACGCAAGATACTGAACAAACATTTAAACAGACACTTTTGATCCTCCTGATCCTCCTCACTCAACCATGTTGGGTCATCACAGTTTACATTCATTCATTCATTCATTACTTTATAGTAAATTAAAGTCATTAAATCAGCCAAATAATCCAAGGGATCACCCCAACGCTCTAATGTTGTCTCATTATTTACAACTACTCTAAATCTTTCTTTCAAGTTTCAGTTTTAATAAGCTTCACTGGCAAGACTAATGATTAACTAAGCTTACTAAGTAACCTTAATAATATTTAATGATAAATGTAACAAACATTAAAGGAAAAGTATGAGTGAATCCAACAGATTATGAAACACGAAACATCTCCACTGTCTCCTCTTTACCTCTGAAGCGATGAGCTCCAGTCCCCGACACTGCCGGTCCTTCTCCTGCTGCAGGAGGCTCCACATCTCTGGGTCGTCCCGGGCCAGGCTCTCTTGCCCCGTCCACCCGCTGGCGCTGGCGCCGGCGCTGCTGACGCCTCGCCTGCACCACTCCGCCGTGACCCGCCCCTCTCGGCCCGAACATCCTGGAACCCTGAGGAGGAGGGGCTGCTCGGGGAGGTGGGTCGACACACGACATTATTATTTCAGTCAACAACTTGATGTCCACTTTTTAAACAATAGTTGTAAAACTGCTCTCTGTTTGGTCCGACCCTGGAGAGATGCTGCTGTATTTCTTACTCTTCTATTCAACAACTCAGTGTAGTTAATAAAAACCTTTATGAGGAGACGCAGCCCTCCATTGAGCTATAAACTGTCTGTGCAGAGTAAACGTTTCTAAAGGCGTTCTCTTTTCTGTTGTTGTTTTCCAAGATTGCTCCTTTGGTGTCTTTTGAAAACCTCAGGAAGAGTGAGCCTGTGCAGAAACACTTTCATCACTCAAAATTATAATACTTTGCACCGGAGGTTTGGAAACCAGGGAGTTAGAATAATGCGTCTTTTGATGTTCTAAACAATTCATTAAATGAAAGGCAGTGAGAAAAAACAAACGTGCCATTCAGCGGAGCGGTTATGGAAAAACCTTGGACATGAAAAGTGGCGGCCACACACGCGGTGACTTATTTATCAGGGTCTTGTTTGTTGAAGGCAGCTTGTAGCTGCATGATAGTTACGTAACTGTGTGTGTTACTTTGGTCTAATAGAGAGATTACTGTTCAAGCATAAATATATGTTGAAGCAAGTCTCTTTTCATCTTTTGTGTTCATTATGTTTTCTAAGCCTTGAGTAAATTAAATTTTCCATAAAGCGCAGAGTGTACAGTCAACTTTCCTTCAAACACAAATATTCTGGGACAAGCAGCAGCACTTTTTTTTCTTTTGACGAGCTGAGATAATCACAGTTATCAGACAAACACTTATGCAACTGGACTGACAAAATTGAAAACACAAGTCCAACACAGCGTGCATCTTCAAAACACACATTTCTATCATGGCTGAGGTGACCTGAGATGACATGCTGACCTAGTTTGCAGTAGTAAGTGATTTAGTTACAGTTGCTCTTAGGAAGCAGGGTGAGAGATCTTGTAATATGATCTATGTCATATAAGTAAGTGCATATGTGCAAAAATCTCTAACATAATTACATTATCAAACAAAAGTACTCACCCTTAACGTTTGCCGTAATGACAGAGAAAGCATGACTGTGACAGCTGAGGGCTGGGAAAACAGAAAACTTTTCAAGGTGCAAAGGGTGAAAGTAAAATCAGCACTGGAGGGAAGCCAAGGACATGCGTACTGTGTGTCACTGATAAAAGTGACTGCAACAGTAAATCATCTGTTTCATGTCTGCGTCAGTTCTTTGAAGAAGACATATCTAATCAGTCACTGTACAATGAACAGGCAAGGAATTAATTGTATAGTAAAAAAAGCACTCGAAGTCCATGTTTCAAAAACTACACATGATTCTGTCTCTAGAGATTTCAAATAATGAATATATAATTATGGATATCAAGTCTTCACTTCCATCGATGCATATTCAGAAAACAAAAAACACTACACACAAAGTGATATCATGGGTCAAGTCACTGCTTTTTTTTTTCAAGACAATTTGGAGCTTTCGGCAGATGAGTGTAGTTTCAGACACAAACACAAAGCTCACGTTATAAATCTCATTAATCTCATTAAAGGGACTGTATGTAAGTTTTCACAAGTATAAATGTTTTTTAATCATTTTTTTGTTGCTAAGGTGTGAGCAGGTTATAACTAGGGCTGTCAATTGATTAAAATATTTAATCAGGATTAATCACAAATTAATCACACATTTTTTAACTGTTCAAAATATAGCCTACCTTAAAGGGAGATTTATCAAGTATTTAATACTCTTATCAACATGGGAGTGGGCAAATATGCTGCTTTATGCAAACGTTTGTATATATTTATTAGAAATCAATTAACAACTCAAAACAATGACAAATATTGATCCAGAAACCCTCACAGGTACTACATTTAACATAAAAAAATATGCTCAAATCACAACGTGGCGAACTGCAGCCCAACAGGCAACAACAGCTGTCAGTGTGTCAGTGTGCTGACTTGACTATGACTTGCCCCAAACTGCATGTGATTATCATAAAGTGGGCATGTCTGTAAAGGGGAGACTCGTGGGTACCCATAGAACCCATTTTCATTCACATATCTTGAGGTCAGAGGTCAGGGGAACCCTTCGAAAATGACTATGACAGTTTTTCCTCACCAAAATTTAACGTAAGTTTGGAGCGTTATTTCCTCCTTCATGACAATCTAGTATGATTGTTGGTACCATTGGATTCCTTAGATTTTGTACTTTCATATGATACCAGTAGGCTTTATTCACTCTAGCTTTAAAACTGAGCTCACAAGAACCTAAAAATTGCAAGTTGCGTTAATGTGTTCAAGAAATTAGTGGCGTTAAAACGAATTTGCGTTATAATTATCACGTTAACTTTGACAGCCCTAGTTGTAACCTAACCTAAAAAATTAAACCTTCTGCGACTTTCTGGGTTTCCTCTATCACCCTGTAGATTGCTTTCAATGTGAAGAATGCGGGTTGGTTTTCCTGGGGAAATTTCACAGATGTTACATCATGCGTGCTTTTACTCTCTTCAGCTCCGCTACAGGGCCAACAGGGTGCAACGATAGCTAATGTTTGGTTAGAAAAGGAGTCCTCTAACCCCAACAAATGACCAGCCCCCACCACAACTCAGACTCTAACACAAGCTCCACGGATGCACAAAGTGAAGCCCGTCTTGCAAAAAAAGGAATGTGACCGACATTGGGGGGAAATCTAGGATCAACATCGGCCGGGCCTTTGATTCTTAGAGGGACGTTAGTTTGGTTTTGGGAATCAAAACAGACCAGAGCTGGAAAAAAATCCTACTGGACAGATAAGTTAACATCACTGCCAAGCAGGTTAAATATACAGTGTTATTGTGGTTTTAGCTGTCAGTCATGTTCAGTCTTGTGTGTGTCGCCTCACTGTTTTAACCGATGCTTGCTCACGTCTACGTACTGCAGGCACAAGCGCGAGCAACAGGACGCTGGTGTCACAGGTGTCACTGTTAACAAGAAACTTCTGATTCTTACATAGAGCCCCTTTAACACATTGACACAAGGCTCAAACTGCATTCACTGACAAGTTTAAAATGTGTTTTTAACAGCATATAAAAAAGAGTCAATCTCAAACCTATTTTAAAAACTGAACACATGATTTTGAAAGATGTATGAAAAGTCAGTGTCTCAGAATCGGTCATCCGAAGTGCTGCTGGTTCTGCTCCGTCTGAAAGTTGTGATCCGGACAGACCTTCTGCACCAGCCTGTAGTCGGTGCCGGTGAAGGCGATGAAGATGCATATAACCTTAAAGGGTTTGGCGCAGATCCAGGCCGCCTGGGACTGGGTGTTCTCTGAGTAGCAGGTCTGCCCCGGGTCATACATGCAGGGCTTGGTCTTCTTGGACCGGTTGGTTCTCTGGTACTCGATCCGGCAGTTGAGTTCGGTCCCCATCATCATGTCCTGCTGCTGCTGCTTCTGCTGGTCTGGAGGAGTAGAGATGGTGGCCTGAGGTGGGCTCTGGAACTGTGACGTCAGATCTGGAACCAGGACTGAGTTTTTGGGGTGAACGCCCTGCTCCGCCGGATCCAAAACCTCCCATCCTACAGCTTTGGAGGGTGGCACGATGCTGACGGATATGTTCCCCAGACGGGACGAGTTGTGGCGGAAGTAGACGCTGAACGTGCCGTTGATGTGGTCCACGATCTTCCCCGTCACCAGGAGGCTGAACTTCACTGTCTTCACGTTGAAGTAAAAATCGCCCCAGCCCAGGATCTTCTTGGCCTTTGGGGAAGTTTTCACGGGAGGTTTGGCTTTAGAAGGGGGGCGGTACAGATACTGATCCAGGGCTTGGGAGAAGTTCTGTGGCCATCCGTACGGGCCGATAGAGCTGTGAACAGGTGTCTTTTGTTTGGTGGAGATGACCTGCAAGTCTTTGAAGATATGTTTAACTTTCAAAGCTGCTCCCATGCCGTCTCCTCCTTCCTCCTCTCTCCACTGTTGGTTCTCAAAGTCCAACGGCTTGGCTGTTTCTTGGACCTGTGGAGAACAAAATGCAAATTAAGGAAATAGGCTATTCAAATTTAAAGTGCTCTTTTTTTTCCTCATTTAAGGGGTAAATTCACCCAAATCACTGAAAAGCATATTTTCTCACTTACCTTTATTCCATAGTGGTAGCCAACCATGCAGATAGTTTTTTTTATTTTTTTTTTTAAAGGTGCTAAACTCAAAAATCAGAAATAAAAAATGCACTATAATCAATGCACTAATCAAAAATGTGCTAACATCTCAGGCTGTTCTCATACGCCGTTCGTAGCTATACCTATGAAAAGTAATGCTCTGCATTTCGTATATATCCCACAAAATCGTTTCATATGTAATCCACGTAATCGTGAACCAGGAAGTATAAAGAGGGACAAACACGACGTAGGAAGGCGGTCGAGTGGATGCGTGGGTCAAAAAACACCGGACTTCCGCCCAGGAGACCTCTGTTGGTACCCTGTGTGAAACCAAGGACTACTTTGGGACAACGTTATCAGCTATGACCGCCGTATGAGCGCAGTGCAGAGCGGCGGCTGTGAGCTACCCAGTGGGGCAGGTTCAAATGCACTAAAAGGCACGTCGAGCGCCCAAAGATGTCAACAAAGCACAGAGAAACTCAGATTACAACACGCACAGAGGGAGAGTAACTTCATTCTCTACTCAGGTAGACATTACTCCTCCATATCTTTACATAGCAAATAGTTGTTTCCTGCTATATTAATACTCTGATATCGTATAGAGAACCTTTAATTTTGGTTTTAAGTTTCTGCCGCCATACCTCAACACAGTGGAGGTGAAGGTGATTTTGTTTGTGGTGCTAGTTTGTCCATTCTACTAAAGAAACCCTCCCTATTAAAAAAACACCGACAGTGTGTTCTGTGGGTTATCCAGAGTAACAGGGACACTGTTTCTGGGGAAACTGTTGCTGTTGATTTTCATCAATCACCTCCTCTGTATATCTCTCGAAACCTGCGCAAATAAAACCCAACCTTTTCCATAGCCAGGCACTCCTAGATTTAAGAGAAAAAACATGTTTTTTAATAATCATTGTTGCTATTTTAAACCACAGACAAAAAGGAAGTGTTTTAGTAAAATGTGATTTCTGCTTCATCTGTATCTGTACAACTTATCTTTTATGATTTTGCCTTTCTGATTCATTTATTTTCAACAGTGGGCAACAAAAGCAGTTTACTGACATCATATAATTAGGGCTGATTAATTAGCGGATTAAACGCATGATTGTCCATAGTTAATTGCGATTAATCGCAAATTAATCACACATTTGTATCTGTTCAAAATGTACCTTAAAAGGAGATTTGTCAAGTATCTAATACTCTTCTCAAAATGGGAGTGGGCAAATATGATGCTTTACGCAAATGTGTGTATATATTTATTACTGGAAAACAATTAACAACACTGAACAATTTAAAATATTGTCCAGAAACCCTCACAGGTACTGCATTTAGCATAAAAAATATGCTCAAATCATAACATGGCAAACTGAAGCCCAACAGGCAACAACAGCTGTCAGTGTGTCAGTGTGCTGACTTGACTATGACTTGCCCCAAACTGCATGTGATTATCATAAAGTGGGCATGTCTGTAAAGGGGAGACACGTGGGTACCCATAGAACCCATTTTCATTCACATATCTTGAGGTCAGAGGTCAAGAGACCCCTTTGAAAATGGCCATGCCAGTTTTTCCTCACCAAAATTTAGTGTAAGTTTGGAGCGTTATTTCACGTTTTTTTGCGACAACCTAGTATGACATGGTTGGTACCAATGGATTCATTAGGTTTCCTAGTTTCATATGATGCCAGTATCTTCATTCTAGCTTTAAAACTGAGCTACAACCTAGAAATTGCAAATTGCGTTAAAAAAATGAGTGGCGTTAAAACAAATTTGTGTTAACGTGTTATTATTGTGTTATCTTTGACAGCACTGATATAATAAATTGGTTGACAGTTTTAAAGGTTTTCCAGGAATTTCTGATGGACCTCATTCAAATCATAGTCACAGATAATTTGTATTATTAATTTGAAACAGTACGAGGTCTGTATCGGTTTGATACACTCAGATCAGCTTCAGTGATAATAAATAATGGCCCGTATGTTAAACTCTGAGAGCAACACTGTAGCTGTTTGTCATTCCACATTCATCTGAAGTACTTTGATACTTGTAGATAGTTTTGAGGAGCTCATTCATAATAAATATAAGCTGAGAGAGCAAACAACTCCTCAGTCAACAACTCTAAATACAGTAAATCATATCACAGGATTTGTTTAGTATAGGATGAACTGTAGAAGGTGATAAGAGAGATGAGAGAAGAGAGAGGCCTCTGGACCAGCAGGACGACCGCACATGAAGGACAGCTTCACTGTAACTACATCACATCACGAGGTAGCAGATAATCGATTAAAATAATTATGCTTTGATGTCCTCTGAATGAGAAAAACTTGAAATTGGCTGTGATCAATAAGGTCAGCTCCTCCAGGCAAGGACTATACAGTCAGTACAACAAGGAGCACAGTCACATTCATGTTGCCATTAACACATTTTAATTTGGCCGTCCCCTCTCTCTCTCTCTCTCTCTCTCTCTCTCTCTCTCTCTACCTTGTTAAATCTCTCAATCCTCTTTTCAATGCGACCTTGATGACGGACTGAATCTGTCAGTTAGACAATATAGCACTGCATAGGAAATATAACAGAAGTGAGACGGTGAAAATGAAGTGCGTGTTCAGATTGACGAGAAAGCTTATTATAAGCCAGACAGCCAACTGTTGTTGTGTCTATTAAAATGCTCAAATCTCAATAAACTCAGGCATTAATGAGGCTGATGTTTCTGAGATTCGCTGCACAAAAACATACAGGGAAGTTCAATCATAAAATATCAATGTTAAAACAAAATTCACTGAGTTATTGGTAAGCGTAAAAACTAATGTGAATTCAATCCAAGTGTGAAGACTCTATTTTCTCTCATTAAACACTTCTGTTTTTAAGTGGAGGTGTGGATGCAGTGTGGGAGACAAGTCAACATTTTTTTTTTATGCCTCTAGAGAACTGAGACACGATGTGGGGCAAAAAGTTGTGTGCACTCGTTTTTTAGAACTTGATTTTCATCATAATGTGTCGAAGGCAGATGGATGGTTTAGTGTTATTCCCAACAGATTTCTGAATAAACAGCTCCCTGGATATCATTATTTCTCACCAACAAGTGGGATTCACATCACCCCTAACCACCGCGGCCCTGTGTGCCAATCTCTGTCTCCTCCAAGTGAGCTCCAGCTGTGCCCATTGTTACAGGCCCTAAAATCTCCAGCTATGTGCTGTTCTCACCTACTCTAATTGGAGCCCACTGTGTGACAGCCGTGTCATTGGCTCCGTGTCAAGATGCCAGCACAGTGACTGCAACTGAGCAACAGCGGTGGAGAGGATGCAAGCACAACACCTGCGCAGAAGCATCTGCAGAGGCACAAAAACTGAGAAACCTGAGAGCAGTAATTGCATTTTAAGGACAGAGTGAACATTTTTTGCCATTGGCTGAAAAGACACTTAATGTGTCAGTTTTTCACGACTCAACAAAAAAGCGAACAATGTTTCTTAAGCCCTGTAGGGTGATAAAACTTCTTCAAGCTGACAGACGCTGCACAATCATTTAGTTCAACTAATAAAGCACAAAATGAGGTTGCTTTGAGGGATTCACCTGACAACTTCAGTGTTAAAGTTACAGATGCTGCAGTCGGCTGCTCATGCAGCAAAGTTAAGAAAGGCTAAATTAAAGACAAGAGAGACGATTAAATTACAATTATGCCCGAAAGAGAACAGCAGACCACGAGACTGGAACAAATTAAAATTTGGAGGATGGAACATTTTGGCGGAACTTCACCATTTAAAGCTGCAGTAGGCAGAATATTTTTTGGCATAATTGGGCAAAAATTCCATAATAACTTTTCAGCATATTGTAATTCAAGTGTTCTGAGAGATAACTAGACTTCTGCACCTCCTCATGGATCTGTTTTCAGGCTTTAAAAAATCGAGCCCGTGACGGGACACTTTGGCCAATCACAGGTCATTTCAGAGCGAGAGAGCATTCCTATTGGCTGTTCATTCAACGGAGGCAGCTGTCAATCACTCGCAAACTCCGATCAAACGGTCAAACTAGGCAGCACTGATCAAATATGAATCAATATTCTGTTACTTTAATGCCTATTTCTTGCCTCAAATGTTTTCAGACACATCTTGTTGTGTACTGTTTAGCTGTAAAATTAGAAAGTTTGCTATTAATCATATTTGCTCCAATTCTACCTACTGCAGCTTTAATAGAGAGAGTCAACTATGATCAAGTCCCCAAGACAGTCTCACATCTTCAGATACAATTCTTCAATTCTGAGACTGATTGTAGAAAAACAAATCATAGCAGAACAAAAGACTATACAGTGTAAATATCATTCCTTGAATAAAACCGCATGCCACAAACTTTACAATGGAACATTTTCAAGATTTGAAAGTCCCAAAGTGTCAAAACCATCCTTACTAGTGTCACACCTGAGCACATATCAAGCTCTTAACTTGGTCTACTTCTTAAAATAACTTGAGTATTTTCTCTGCAACCGTGAAGTTACCATGTCAACTTGCTTATTATCCTGTAAAAATAACTGATTGTATGTCTTTCTCTGTTCTTTCTCAACAGAACAGTTTCAAATCTTTCAGAAATTATTGATACTGATTGATTATTGATGGATTCAGAACCAACACACTTGTGTCTTTCAGTTTCTTGAAAACCGCTATATAAATAAAATGTTTGTATTATTATTATTCTCAGAAAAAAACGAAACACTTAAACAGACAAAACAGTCGAAACAAAGAAAATACCAATGTTAGATTGTGCAACAATGCTGCAATATGATGAACAATAACAGAACTAGAACATGAGGGAATTTAAAATAACCACAAATGAATTACATCTGCAGAACACAAGACCTCATAATGACTAATAAGGAGCAACACAACCTCAGCAGGGCTGTTTTTGATGTTACTCACCGCTGAAGGGAGAAGCCACAGACAGGTGATGGCAAAGTTCAAACACAGCATCCTCATCTTGCAGCAACAGCAGCAGCGTTTCTCCATGCAGAGAGCCGGAGTGTCTTTAGAAGGCAATCTGTCCTGCTGAATAAGTGGTGATTTACTGAGTTAAAGCTTTATAAGCGCTCACTTCAAAAGTAGAGAAGACATATTCTGCAGCAAGAGACTCAAAAAATCCCCATAGATCTGGAGTGAAGACTCGACTCTCAGTGCTGCTTCTCCTTCTCCCCCCCACCAGCTCTCTCTCTCTCTCTCTCTCTCTCTTTCTCTCTCTCTACTCCTCAACACACATACACACACACACGCACACACACACACACGCACACACACACACACACACACACACACACACACACACACACACACGCACACACACACACACACACACACACACACACACACACACACACACACACACACACACACACACACACACGCACGCATGCACGCACACACACACACACACACACACACATACACACTGCTTCATTTAACATAACAAGAAAAGCATTGCCTCAGGAGGAAATTGTGCCCAGTAAGAGTTAATCAAGGGAGAATAATTCAAATTTGTAGTGGACTAATTGGTACAAGATGCACATTCTTAAAGGAAATCTAATCAAGTTATGTTGTCTTTCATATTTATCCAGATTTTAATCACATTCACACACACAGACACACACACACAGAGAGACACACAGACACACACACACACAGTCCTCACACTTGCCTCCCTGCTCATTTCCACCACCTGGCCGGCCCTTATTACGACTCATCAACCCGGGGAAAGGCGCTTTAGGCGAGCAGGCACAGTCTGACAGCGCTCCCCACTGTCCCCCGCATACTGCAGCCACGGGGAGGATGACAAAAATGACAAGGGCTCTCACTGGGAAATGTAAAAATCACTGACAAGTCTAGTGAGAATCTGCCACTGCCTCAGCCTATCAGTGGGAATTTCAAGCCAACAAATCACTGCAACTAACCAACCAGACATGTTGTCTTTAATAAAGCATGAGAGCCGGTGTAAATACAGAAACCCCATTAAATTTTATGCTCCTCCCGTGTTCAAGCAGGCTAGCTCCACATAGATAGATGGAAAGATAATGATATGGCTTAAAAGACTACTGTATACCCTCTTTTTACATGTTTAAAGATACTGTTTTTTCAAACTTATTTGGCTACTATTGAAAAATTATAAATTAGCAAAAACTATGTGATTATTTAGACGTTTCAAATTTGCTCCAATTGTTTAGCAGATCCTGATTGTTTTTTTTATTTTTTTATTTCTTTATTTAATTATTATTATAGCAGGGCAGTTAAGCATAACAATTCTGCATTTTGCGATAAATCAACACATTTGGCACAGACATAAGTTTAACGTTATAAATAGATATAGATATCTGGTCGCTGCAAATTTGGCCCCTGAGGGCCGTAGCCGCTTAATATTCCTAATTATTGCAGAAAACTGATTTTATGAGTCTTGATGATTTCCAAGGTGTGTTCAAGCTGACAGATGTCAGAAGATCACAGACATGTCTTTTTCTCCCTTGTTATTTTTTAAGTGTGCTTCTTAAAACTTTTAACATGAGAAAAAGTTGAAAACCAAATAAAAGGAGCATGAAGGTCACTTCAGGGTCAAACTTCACCCCCTTGCCTTCGTGATAGAATGACAACTAATATGCAACCTGTGACTAGAAGTTACCGTCAATCCTGAATTTTATCCTGCGATATCTCTGTCAATTTTACTGTTAATAAAAAAGATAAATACACTGATGGAAAGCTGAAGATCTCGCCATTCTAAAGGTGTATTTGTTGTGGCCATGCCCCCCAGGGGCAAAATTTGCAGTGCCCTGATATATATATATATATATACTTTCATAACACATAAACCCTGTGCCAAATGTGTTGCTTTTATTGCAAAATGCACAGTTATTTGAATTCATATTTCAGTTTAGCTGCACCACTATTATTCTTTTCCTTTCCTTACATTTTGTTATTTGTTTTAGGCCTATTATTTATTAAAAATGTAACATGTATACTCTGTGTAACAACTGTATTGAACTGTCTTAATAAAGTTTAAAAGGACTGGAGACACACCTTGTTAAACAGGTTGAAACTCTAATTTTCGTGTACAGTTTGGAGAACATTTTTGTGCCATCAGAAGAGAAGAGTCTTTGGGGATTGTGAACAGCTCTTCAAAATCCAGTAATCATAGTCATAGTGTTTTTCATAAAAGGCTGTAAAACTTGCTCTTCCACTCCAATTACGATTCTGAAAAGTTATAGTTAACATTGTGCTACATTCATAAAGGAGAATAGCTCACATTTTGTTATAGTTGGCTTGGGTAACGACGGTATTAGGCTAATTGTGGTGATGTGTGTAACGTTAATTGATGTCATACCTGAGAAGAAGCCTCTAGTTCTTCAGGGGATAAATGTTCATCATCAGTTCAAGTCGTCATGTCTTTGTTTCAAGATTCAAGATTAAAGATGTTTATTGTCACGCCGGTTATACAGGTACAATCGTGTGAAATGCTTTTTTGCTGGGAAGCTCCATTAAAAATAATAAGTTATATTACAATTATAAAAAGGAAATACTTTGTACAAGGCATATTAAGAACATATACATTAAGAATATATACAGGCATATTAAGAACATATACATTAATAACATATACAGGCATATTTAGAACATATACATTAAGAACATATACAGTATATACAGTATAAAATATATTTTTGTGTGATTATTATTTGTTATTCCCATGTTTCCTTGGTAACAAATGATAATTTTGTCCAAAAAGGAATATAAACTAATAAGAACACACAGAATTGTTGTGAAAATGTTCATTTGTTAAAACATGTTGTCATAAAGTAGGCTTATTTTAGCTAGAAATAGATCTGATGCTCTGAACCGGAAGGCTACTCTCTTGACAGAAATTCAAGCTCTGATTTGTCTGCGCATGCGTACGAGTTAGATGGTTGTAAGCAGAAGATCAGTAACAACAATAATAATCGTAATAATTAACCACTTTATGGTAAAAACTTTTCGCGTCTTCGCTTTACTAAACACATTGTCTTTTGGTGAAAGGAAAAAGACGAGTTTTTTATAATAGAAGCGAGTTTCTGTTAAAACACAGGCGTGGTCAGGGGTTCGTCATCCTCCCACAATGCATAGCGGCGTTACAAGTTAAACTGTTTACATTTATCTCTCATAAATCATACATTTATCCACAGTGTTTTGTTGCGATTATTATGGGTGTTTGTTGTAGGTTTATATTGTGGATTCCAAATAATTTCAATAATGGTATTTTGTAAAATGAACCCTAATTGAGGATCGTAAGGCGGAGAATAGGCTGAGCCACTCACACGTTGAAAAGGTAGCACTCTTGATTCTCTTCAGATCGTATAAATCTTTCGCCTTTTACTAAAGATTTCCGTGGAGAGGATCAATAAGAGTTTTACTCAATTTTTTGATGCCCTGCGTATGTGGGGCTTCCTAAACATGTTCAAAGATAACTTCAAGCAACTAAACAGTGATGTGCTGTTTGTTGCAAAGTATGGGAATATCAAACAATAGTCACAGACTGCATTGTGTTAATGTGTAAACATTTAAGAAGTCATGCTGGAAAATATATAAATTATATAATTGTATTCGTACAATGTTTGTTAGTATTCTCTTTTGTGTTAAGTAAGTAATATTACTGCAGTATCTGTAGACTTAGTACAGGAAAAAAGTTGCAGTGCTCACTGGAAATGTGAGAGTTAAGTTCACTCCAATTCCTGTGCAATATAAATTTTCCACTTGTGCAATTATGTTAATAGTCTGTTTATTGCCAATACTGTATATGTTGTTCCTATTTACAATATTTCCCCTTGTTTATATTGTTCCTATTTTTATATTTCCTTCTATTTAAATTGTTCATATTTTATATCTCTGTCTACTTTTGTTTTGCTTTTCTTTTTTTTTACTGTGTTGTATCTTGCTTATTTTTATTTTACTAATGCTTCTTGTTTTTTTCACTATCCCCTTTGCTGCTGTATTCTGCAAATTTCCCCACTGTGTATCTTATTATATCTTATTTCATCTTATCTTATATCATTCCAGAGTTGTTCTTCAGCTGATAAATGTCCGCTCTCTACTCCAGGGTAATAGATGTTTTATTGAATGAGAAAGGCCTCTATCTGATAGACCGATCATCAGCCTAGGCCAGGGGTCAGCAAGCATTACTATCAGAAGAGCCATTTTAGGCAAAAAAACAAACAATCTGTCTGGAGCCGAAAACATTTAAGCATTGTGATGAAAGTAACACAGTTTATAGTCTAAGTGTATAGTACTGTATATAAGTCTAATGCAGTGAGGGCCAAAGTACGGCGGAGTATTAGGGTCACATTGAGGGAAAACAAATCTGAAATTTCCAGAATACAGTCATAATATTACAAGAATAAAGTCATAACTTAACGAGAAAAAAATGTAATATTACGAGAATAAAGCCACAACTTTATGAAAAAAAAGTCGTAATATTATGAGAATAAAGTTATAATATTACGAGAAAAAAAGAAAATAACACGTAAAATTACTACTTTATAATATTATTACTTTATTCTCATAATATTACAACTTTCTTTTCTCGTAAACTTCTGACTTTATTCTCATAATATTACGACTTTCTTTTCTTGTAAACCTATGACTTTATTACCGTAATATTATGACTTTATTCACGAAATCTCAGATTGATGTTTTTTTCCCTCAATGTGGCCCTAATACTTCGTCGTACCATCGTACCATAGACCTACAACAATGATAAATTAAAATTAAAATGTAAACAAAAAAGGAGGACGGTCTGCAGGATAGATAATAATGCACTATACTCATTTTTAACAGTCTCTTCTGCACTATATTCACTTTTAATAGTCCTGTATCACAGCTGTTACCCTGCACTATATTCAGTTTTAACAGTTTTCTTCATCTCCTTGTATTTTTATATCTGGTATATTTTTTTGTACTTTGCACTACTAACTTTTTTACTGCCTTTTTACTAACATGTTTTGCACTATGGAACTGTGATCCTGGAAATTTGAATTTCCCTCGGGATCAATAAAGTTACTATCTATCTATCTATCTATCTATCTATCTATCTATCTATTTAACTATCTATCTATCTATCTATCTATCTATAACTCAACCATATATGACATTAGTGAACATGATAGAGACTGTGTCTATGCCCTTATATCTTTAGTTATAAATCTTGATTTCGTCAAAAAAAAGTCCAAACAGGAATATTTTAAGTAGGCCTACGCTTAGAAATTGTTGTAAAACATGTTATAAAATATGCAGCTCACTAGAAATAGATATCCTGACAGTTACATTCTCACAATACAGATACACTGAACCCGCAGGCTACTCTCTTGACATACATTTAATCTTTGTTTTGTTTGTAAGTGCACGGTTGTAACCGTTTTAAGCAGAGAAACAGTAATATTACTATTTATTGTTGTTTTCTAATTCATGTCGGAAACATTTCACATCCTCGCTTTATTCAACAGTCACGTAATATTTTTGGCGAAAGGAAAAAGAAGAGTTTTTAACTCTAGAAACGAAGAGGCGTGGTCAGAGTCGCCATGTTCCCACAATGCATAGCGCCCGTGTGGCAGTTACAGGCTTTAACTTTTTTACATTTATCTCTCTATCTATTTAAAAGTGTTTTGATGCGAATGGTGTAGTTTGTTTTTGTGATTAATAATAGATGAACAGTTCAAGATGATCTCAATTGTCATAGAGTAATTTTGTAAAATGAACCCTAATTGAGGATCGTAAGGCGGAGAATAGGCTGAGCCACTCACACGGTTAAAAGGTAGCACTCTTGATTCTCTTCAGATCGTATAAATCTTTCGCCTTTTACTAAAGATTTCCGTGGAGAGGATCAATAAGAGTTTTACTCAATTTTTTGATGCCCTGCGTATGTGGGGCTTCCTAAACATGTTCAAAGATAACTTAAAGCAACAAAACAGTGATGTGCTGTTTGTTGCAAAGTATGGGAATAATGAACAATAGTCACTGACTGCATTGTGTTAATGTGTAAACATTAAGAAGTCATGCTGGAAAATATATGTTATATAATTGTATTCGTACAATGTCGGTTACAATTCTGTTTTGTGTTAAATAACTAATATTACTGTAGTATCTGTAGACCTAGTAATTAAGGAAAAAAGTTACAGTGCTCACTGGAAAAGTGAGAGTTAAGTTGATATTTCACTCCAATCCCTGTGCAATATAAATTTTCCACTTGTGCAATTATGTTAATAGTCTGTTTATTGTCAATACTGTATATGTTGTTCCTATTTACAATATTTCCCCTTGTTTATATTGTTCCTATTTTTATATTTCCTTCTATTTCAATTGTTCCTATTTTATATCTCTGTCTACTTTTGTTTTGCTTTTCTTTCTTTTTTTTACTGTGTTGTATCTTGGTTATTTTTATTTGACTAATGCTTCTTGTTTTTTGCACTATCCCCTTTGCTGCTGTATTCTGCAAATTTCCCCACTGTGTATCTTATTATGTCTTATTTTATCTTATCTTATATCATTCCAGAGTTGTTCTTCAGCTGATAAATGTCCGCTCTCTACTCCAGGGTAATAGATGTTTTATTGAATGAGAAAGGCCTCTATCTGATAGACCGATCATCAGCCTAGGCCAGGGGTCAGCAAGCTTTACTATCAAAAGAGCCATTTTAGGCAAAAAAACAAACAATCTGTCTGGAGCCGAAAACATTTGAGCATTGTGATGAAAGTAACACAGTTTATAGTCTAAGTGTATAGTACTGTATATAAGTCTAATGCAGTGAGGGCCAAAGTACGGCAGAGTATTAGGGTCACATTGAGGGAAAAAAAATCTGAAATGTCCAGAATACAGTCATAATATTACAAGAATAAAAGTCATAATGTTACAAGAATAAAGTCATAACTTTACGAGAAAAAAGTCGTAATATTATGAGAATAAAGTTATAATATTACGAGAAAAAAGAATATAACATGTCAAATTACTACTTTATAATATTATTACTTTATTCTCATAATATTACAACTTTCTTTTCTCGTAAACGCCATGTTCCCACAATGCATAGCGCCCGTGTGGCAGTTACAGGCTTTAACTTTTTTACATTTATCTCTCTATCTATTTAAAAGTGTTTTGATGCAATTGTTGTAGTTTGTTTTTGTGATTAATAATAGATGAACAGTTCCAGATTATCTCAATTGTCATAAAGTAACTTTGTACAGTGAACCCTAAGTGAGGATCGTAAGGCGGAGAATAGGATGAGCCACTCACACGCTGAAAAGGTAGCACTCTTGATTCTCTTCAGATCGTATAAATCTTTCGCCTTTTACTAAAGATTTCCGTGGAGAGGATCAATAAGAGTTTTACTCAATTTTTTGATGCCCTGCGTATGTGGGGCTTCCTAAACATGTTCAAAGATAACTTCAAGCAACTAAACAGTGATGTGCTGTTTGTTGCAAAGTATGGGAATAATGAACAATAGTCACAGACTGCATTGTGTTAATGTGTAAACATTTAGAAGTCATGCTGGAAAGTATATAAGTTATATAATTGTATTCGTACAATATCGGTTACTATTCTGTTTTGTGTTAAGTAAGTAATATTACTGTAGTATCTGTAGACCTAGTACAGGAAAAAAAGTTACAGTGCTCACTGGAAAGGTGAGAGTTAAGTTGATATTTCATTCACACTGTGCAATATAAATTTAGTTTGTTTTTCAGTTTATTGGTGCTCTATATATTTGCACTGTTTCCTACTTTGTACTGACATTGCTGCACACTCATTTTAGTCTTAATAAATAAAGTTATATCTTATGTTATCTGCCCATTTCGTTTACAGATTGTTAAATAGTAAAACAGTCTCTGAAGTAGTCAGGTATTGAATTAGTTGCTTTATGTGCTTATGACCACGAGAGGGCGTCACTTCAAAATAAACCCAAACCACATGAACAGAGTTTTGCAGGAATGAGTCCTGACACCCAGGACTATGGAAAGGAGGCTGGGTCACGGGCGGACATCAGAATCAGAAGAATCAGAATCTTGTTTATTGCCAGGTGTATGAGGAATACATTAGGAGTTTGCTTTGGTTTGTTGGTGCAAATAAGCAGTAAAATAACAATAGAATAGTTAAAAATGTTAAAATAAAATAAGAGTAAAAAAAAAATGAAATTCTACCAATATACAATAAACATACACTAAACATAATATAAACAGAGACATGGGTCTTGGGGTGTGAGGTATAACGCATGTTCTGGTGATTGCATTTACGCTTTAAAAATCATAAATGTGGTGTTCATTTGTGAATGTTATCTTGCTGAACAAAGCATGTAAGCATTATAAACGTTTGTTGAGCTCATTTTCTGCAATAATCCAAAACCCAATGGAACAATCCCATTGGCTTTTTGTCGAGGGAACCAGAGTGATGCTAACTTCCTGTTTTGCCTACAAAAATACTTCATCCCTGCACCACTCTATTGATAACTGCACAGTGCACTACATGAACTTATGGAAAACGATTTTTTAAGAAATTTCAAACAAGTTATATGCTAATTATTATCTATTTACCAGCAGACATGGACATAAAGGATATCAATTAACTTTGTATTCTTTTCCTGGTAAATGTATTAAATAAATTACCAGCTATTTCTAACTGCTTATTGGGAAATAGCGGAATATAATTATTAAATAATGTTTATAATAGATATAGAATAATAATAATAAAAGTCGAGAGTCAAGTCCCAAGTCAAGACAGCCAACAAAGTAATTTTTGATAAATTCTGAGCTAAATATTGGGGTAATCTGGCAGTAAATCCAAAGAAATTTCAAATAGGTTACATGCTAATTATCACCTCATTACCATGAAATTTGCAGACCTTAATAACAAATAATTAAGCTGTATATCTGCTTATAATGAATCCATGAAAACATATATCTGTGGCTGCAGAAACATACATGTGCATCCTATTGAAGCAGCAGCAGCTGCATTTCACCAAGTCGCCTGTTGGAGGGCAGCAACACACACCAGCAGTGATACAGAATCTGCAGGAAATTGAAATAAGAAGAAGAATTCGGAGGAGAAGAAGAAGAAGCAAAATGAAGCTGCTCAACATCTGGCACTATCAGGATGTAAGATACTTTCTTTTGGTCGTCTGTGGATTTATTATGAACATCACTGACATACAAAGAGGCATCACAGCAGAAAGAGGAGGAGTGTTTATATGCTGAATGAGACAAATGGACCAGAGGAGGAGCAGATGTATGTCTTCCAGCTGAGACAGGTCCACCTGCAAAATCTTATTATCCTAAACTTCTGATTATAATTGTATTCAGAGCCTATCCTCAGTTTAAACTAGTCATGGATGCTGTTCATATAAAGATTGAAGACATAACAGACTGTGACCATGCTGCTGCTGCTGCTGCTGCTGCTGCTGCTGGTTATCTCCAACAACAAGTGGGTGACACATCAACAACAAAGAAGCCAAGGAGCAAGAAGAGTGCAATCTGGAAATATTTCACCACTTGTGATCATGATGGGACCAAGGTGGCGTGCAACATGTGCAACAGAGTTGTGAGCAGAGGCAAGGATTTATGGCATCTCACCACCAGTGCCATGCACAACCACGTGCATTACAAACACCGCAATGTGGCAGGCATCCGTAGCACTCATAGTAGCAGGAGACCACAGCCAACTCCTGCTGCTTTTACACCCAATATCCAATATGAAGCCCTTGATCCAGTGAGCCAGACAATCACAGAGAGTGTGGGTGAAATGATCAGCGTGGATCTTCTGCCCTATTCATTTGTGGAGAACGAAGGCTTCTGTAAACTCATGAAAGTCGTGGCCCCTCATTACACGCTCCCCGCAGGCGTTCACTTCAGCAGCAAAGTCCTGCCACAGCTTCACCAGAGAGTGAAATCTAAAGTCAGAGAGAGCCTGGAGAAGATTGAGGGCGACATTGTGCACTGCACAGCTGATGTTTGGAGCAGAAAGTTCTCCAGCAGCTCCTACCTGTCTCTCACAGGACATTGGTTTGTACCAAATACATCAGAGGGTGGTGATGTGACACACAAACGTGTCGGTGCGTTGCTCAACATGAAGGTCATCGATACGGAGTACACTCCAGCAGAAATCTTGCAGCACCTCCGGGAGCTTGTTGAATCGTGGCAAACTATGATTCCACGCAGATTCACTGTTGGGTTCTTTGTTACTAACAACTCTAGCAATATGGTGAAAGCCATGTCAGACAGCGGCTTTGAGCACATTAGATGCATGGCTCACTCCCTGCACTTGATCGTAACAGGAGCTATTGAAGAGTGCCATGGTGTGGTTCGCGTAATAAACACTGCAAGACAAATCACCGACACCGTGCATATGTCGAGTAAAGCCATCGCTAAGCTGCATGAGATACAGGAGCGACTTGGCCTCGCCGTGGCGGCCTTAGTTCACGATGTGCCGACCAGGTGGAACACCGTGCTGTTCATGCTGCAGCGCCTGCTGGAGCAGAAGAAGGCTCTGGTTGCCATGTCAACCGAGATGGACCTTGGCGGGTGTGTCGCAGAGCACCAGTGGACGTTGATGGAGGCCATCATCAAAGTGCTGGAGCCCTTTGAGGAAGCGACGCGCTCAGTGTGCCGAGATGATGCGTCTATTTCCTGCGTGATTCCGTGCATCCAGGCCCTCCGAGCTGCACTCAACGAGCTGATAGCTAATAAGGACGTGAGCGATCTGTTAGAGACTCGCAAGCTGGTCGGCTCACTGCAGAGCCACCTGGAGGAACACTTTGAACACATCTTTGAAACGCCCACCAACACGTATTTTAAAGCCACGCTCCTGGACCCCAGGTTCAAGATCATGCCCATGGCGCTGCTCAGCAGGCTGGATTTTGAGAGTGTGAAGGCTGCCGTGGCGGTGGAGGTCGAGGAGCTGTTGAGGCAGGACAGCACGCTTTCAGCCGGCTCTTCATCAGCTGTGAATCAGCTAGAATTGGACGACACCAAGCCAACAAGTCTTTTCTGGGGTGCGATGCAGAGTCTTATAGCGAATAACGCAGCGTCTTTGTCAAAGACGGTGACGTCGTTGGGTTTAGAGACCTACCTAGCAGAGAGCAGCACGCAGTCGCTGACCTCTGACCCAGTCACTTCATACTGGTCAGCAAAGATGGCACAACATCCTGCACTGGCTCGAGTGGCAATCAAATATTTGGCCTGCCCACCGACTAGCGTTTCCTCTGAGAGGCTCTTGAGCACATCAGGAGAAGATGCTGTCGCTCCAGATTACAGACTTCTCCCCGTCTGTGTGCCACAGCTGGTTTTCACCAAATACAATCTGGGGAAATTTCATTAACTGTCTTTTGTCGTAAAGATGCGGTACTCTTTGTCTTATAGATGCTACTCTGTTTAACATGCCATTGTTCAAACTTTGAATTAAGGATGCAAAAAGATAAAAGAAAAGAGAAGAAACTGACACGATTAGGGCCAAAATGTATGAGCGAAGCTGGATTTGTAGTTTTTAGTGTCCTTATAGTTGAAAGTTCATGGTTGTATTTCATTATCACTGCAGTATTTTACACTCGCCACTCTATGGAGCATCTTAATTATTTTAATTTGTATATTTTGGTAAATGTTTTGCGATAAAGAATAAATAAACACAAAGAAGACAGTGTGTTTTTCTACATTGTTTCCTGTATTTTCTTTGAATCCTTGGCTGTCATTTGGGCAACAGAGAGGAAGCAGATGTCAAAGAGAGAATGGAGGAAAAATATATATTGTTTTATTTATAAGGATATTTGCTGCTGGATCACATGATGTTTTTTCTGTCCAGAGTTGATAGCAGCATTACAATTTCAACCTCAATTTGAAACTGGATTTCAGCTGCCAGTTTTAACATAAACACAGGATATGATGTGAGCTAAACCTCCACAGTAAGTTATGGATAACTTCAGCAGTAACAAGTGTGACTGCTTTATGTATTAAACTCAAAACTTAAGAGTTTTAAATACCATGTTGCCTTTTTGGAAACATTTCAAAGAAAGTTCCACAGGAAGTTTTTTTAAGTGCACTTCAGGTTTAATATTTGAAACATTTATACTTCAAGCGTTAGTTTTATCAGCAGCAGTTAGTGCAAACATTTGAGATCATTTTGAGCAGTATTGCTGTTTTTATACACAGCTTTCACGTAGCTTCTCTTCACTTTGTGTTGTTTACTTTCTTTGTTAATAATATAAAGCTATGTACATATTGAAATGGCTTCTATTTACGTAAAATACCTAGAGAGCCTCGCAAATGGTAACAAACAAAGTCATTAGAAGTTTAATTTGACAATAATAATTCTCATTAAAAAACATATATTTTTTAAACAGATAAATTGTAGAATATAAAATATTTGATACGTGGATCATACCTAAATAAGCAGTGGAACTGGTTAATAAGCAGTATCATTAAATGTGAATAAATTCATGTTATTAATAATAAAGCTAGTAAAAAAACAACTGAAAATGATGGCCAAACTTAACTAATCTGCTGTGAGATGTAACAGGAACTCTATTTGTCCACTTAATTAAAATAACTGTATCGTCAGATTGATTTAGAAATATGTTGATGCATTTGTTAAATCTTTTATCAAGCCTTTAATTGTCGAGTTATGACCTTTTGCAGGGCTCTCCAGGTTGTTTCTACCTCTCCTCGATACTAGCTATAATCAGCAAAGCATCTGATGACCATGTTAGTCACAACAAAGTCAATACATCACCTGATTGTCTCATTAATGTGCGTATTAATCATCTCTCCTGCTCCACTTTGTGTCAAAGTCACAAATACATCACATCAAATATATCTCCGCTCTGACAGACACAAAAAGAGCACATTTTGATATTTTACGTAATAAATATAGAAAATTGCTGAAAGATCAGGAGGATCTCTCGAACAGTGACGTCTCCAGATTGTGCTGATGTTTAAAGTGTGTTGTCAGACTCTTTCATTGCATGTTGTTGTTGTTTTTATGTCACAGTGATCTCCTCCAGCAGATTAGAAGGGAAGTAGCCCAGCTTGCGTCCGGTGCTGACCTTCAGGTAGCCGGCTTTCTCGTCTCCTTTCTTCACCACAATCTGAAAGACAGAATGACAACAGCACAACTAAACATCTCAGCATCACTATCAACTTGATTGTAAGTATCTGTGATTAAAGTTTCTTTGAAAGTTGTGGCTAAGCCATAGCACACCCATGTCCTTATCTCGGGTTCACCTGCTGGGTATACATTCTGTTTCTGTATTATTCACACCATTTAGTTTTGTATTTCAATCTTTGTTGCTATGTGATTGTAAATGTATGTACATTTATTGTGATTATATGATTTACATATAGAGGTTTTATGTAATGTCAACACAATATTTCAGTTAATTGATGCACCATGCCTCCTCCATAAAGGGGGAAAAAGGTAAACCACTAAAAGTTTGGTCTCTACAGATTATTGATGCACCATTCGTTACAAAAATAACTTTCATGTCAGATATGAGATCAACAATAGCACCTACACATGACAAACATTGTTCAGTGTTTGTGCAGAATCGGATTAGAGAGATGTTGTTAGTGCAGTTACCTGATCTTTCTTCAGTGTGATTTGTCCCATCTCTCTGTTCCCTACAAAGGAGCGTGTCACCTTGAAAACTCTCTCCGATGCGCGCACTTTTATGAGGTAGTTGGTGGGGAAGTAGCCCGACTTCTCCCCCATCTTTCCCTGAAAACGAGAACAAAAAAAGGATACGACTGAAACTGGTTGATTGCAAACTGAAACGGCACATTTAAAGGATGAGATGAAAGATCAAAGAATGAAGAAATGATGAAGTTAAACTCACCCTCCACCACTCTTCATTGGAGTCATCCAGCACTGTGATCCGATCACCGGGGCTAATACAAACACACACACACAATACATGTCTTTTGCCTTTTTGGTCAACAATTACATGTTAACATCATAAAAAGGGTAGTTTAGTGAAAATGAAAGTAGGTTTTATTAATGTATATATATATATACTGTATGAAGTTGCTGCACGTTGGGAATAATTTCAAACGTACTGGAAGTCCAGGTCGTCTTTCTCTATGGCCTTGAAGCGGTAGAGAGCCAGGTAGTAGTGGGTCTGGGAGAACGTTTTAGCCTGTTGACAAAACAGCACCGATGCTACTGAATATGACAACAGATTTATAATAAACACATGAACACACACAGTATTACAGCTGGTGGAGCAAGGCAGTACTGTTAGTCAGTGGTGGAAGAAGTATTCTGACAAGTAAAAGTCCTGCATAGAATCAGCACAAAACATTCTCAATGTACCAAAAGCAAAAGTACTCATTATGCAGAATGGTCCATTTCAGAATAATATATATATAATATTACTGGATTATTGATGTATTAATGTGTTCATCACCGTAATGTTGCAGCTGGTAAAGGTGGAGTTAATTTTAATTACTCCATATACTCACATGTTTAATAACCTTTAATAATATATTATAATTACTTTACTTATATTTTGTATCAAAAATCTAAATGTAATAATCTAAAAGTAACTAAAGCTTTAAAATAAATATAGTGGAGTAAAAAGTAGCAACAATATTTGTCTCTGAGATGTAGTGGAGTAGAAGTTTAATGTAGCATAAAATGGAAATATTCATGTAAAGTGTAGTACCTCAAATTGTACTTAAGTACAGTACTTTATAAATGTACTTAGTTACATTCCACCACTGCTTTTAGTACTTAAGTAGTTAGTTTTCTTACCTTTTCATCTGCTTTGTCTCCTCCTTTCTCCTTCTTCTCATCAGGCTTTCCTGTATGTGAACATCAGTCATCAACACATTACTTTGCTTTAGATGGATGTGACTTAAAAATGAAGAACGAAAACTATTTTGGGTAAGTAGCATCCTTGTTGAATTTGTGCAACAATTTCTGCATTTTCTTAAGTATTTAAATTTGTATTAATTCCAAGTTGGATGTAGAAATATGCACAAATTCTTATTTTTACGACCACAACAGTCTACACCACAGAGAACATGTAGTTTCTTTGTACCATCTCCTCCCTCCTCGTTCTCTTTGGGCTGTTGGTTCTCCTCTTCTTCTTCCTCCATCATCACCATCATCTGGAGGGAAAACATTGTTAATCAGAACTGTACACAAATATCACATTTCCTATACTTTCAAAGCATTATATTTGGTTATGTCCTCTACTGGTGTACTGTGTACATTTAATGAATGACTGGTGTAGAAGTTTTATCTGAAGATTTTAGGGTTTTGCAGCTTAATTAAAAGTTTACTGTAAACTCACATTCTTCTTGTCATTTTCATTCTTTTTGCGCTCCTTGTTTGCCATGATGACTCCGACCCGCAGGGTGTCAAAGACGGGGTCATTCCGGTTCGGGTTGTCTGGTTACGGACGGATAATTCAGTTATAGTACTGATAATTAGATTAAACACTTTCACAAATAAGCCGTACTTTTTCATGGGCAGAGATCGATAGATAAAAAGGTAAAGAAACCTTTATATACCAGACATGTTGTCATTCAGTGGACTCACTTGGATCTCCGCTGTCACTGCTGTACAGTGGGGAGCTGTAGGCCCGTCTGAAACCAGGAGGCTACAAGAAACAAATAGAGCACATCATGATTCACTATTTACCACCATTTGAGTTATGAATATCTGTCTCACCAGCGGTAAAGTCATGGGGATCTGTATACATGTTATTGGTTTTTATAGGAAAGGAAAACGACTCACAATTTTCCCAAAGCACTTCTGGAACTCGACGTAGGACTGACATGAATGATGGATGTTGGTCTTACAGTTTTTACACCTCAGAGCAAACTTGTTGTTCACTGAAACATAAACATTGGATTTGTCAGAAACCAATAAACATTATATGTAGAAAACATTACATATATTTAAGAAAGTAGTTGTTGATGCTTGTGTGTATGTTTTTTTAATACATACAGACTATCATGCGAGCGCAGACGTCACAGAACTTGGGTTTTTTGCAGTAGTGGTCCTTGAACTTGTGGGGTTTGTCATTGATCCGGACAATAGGAGGAGGAGGTTCTGGCTCCTTCTCCTCCACCTCCACCTCCTCATCATATATGAAATAGACCTGGACACACAAAGGGCATTTCTCAGACATTTAAAAAAAACACAATACAGGGGCAACGTTTTGATGCTGGTAAGCATTTCCTGCAGGGGGCAGAGAACTTGTTTAGAAAGGTGATTAAAGGAACAGTGTGTAACGTTTCGGGGGATCTATTAGAAGAAATGGAATATAATATTCAGAACTATGTTTTCATTAGTGTATAATCACCTGAAACTAAGAATAGTTGTGTTTTTGTGAGCTTAGAATGAGTCCTTCATATCTACATAGGGAGCGGGTCTTCTTCACAGAGTCCACCATGTTGCTCTGTCATGTTTCTACAGTAGTTTCTCCGTTTTGTGACTTTCTTGACTTGCAAAATTAACTTTTAAATTCACAAACATCATATGTGTGATTCATGGCACAATTCAAACGGCATCAAAAAATGATTTGTCTCTCCCCGTTGACTACCGTACATATTTTTTCCGAAATACGGACTCATAGCGGTCCACCGAAAGGGGAGGGACTTAGCCTCTTTTACTGCTGAGTGCACCTGAAAAGATGTATACTACAGTTAATTCACACAAAACTATGTTGATCGATAGTACACATTGGGTATGTAGTGCATAGTATGTGATTTCGGACACAGCCTTGGTGTCTGTGGCGACATTACTGGGAAAAAAATGCTGTATAACAGTTTTTTTCGCCGTTGTATACACACAAAAAATGGAACGATGCAAACAATTCTGAAATTTGAAGCCTGTATAAACAAAACACTACTAAACTAAGCTCTAAGCACAAATCCATTTTTTACTCAAATAGAAATTCTAAATCAAGGACTGAAATCTTGAGGATCGCCACTTTAACCCACGAGGGGATAAAAGACTTCAGTCAAGGCTCATATTTTTCCAATTGACTCTGCACTGCGTTCCTGACCCAGCTGGTGGCTATTTTAAACCAGCCCGGGAATGGCACCTCTAACAGCGGGGGGCTGACACGGTCCTGTCACTCACAGTGTCTCCTTCCTCGTGCACTACGTTGTCAGGAGCTGGAGGGTTGTCATGGATATCCACTGAGTTTTTGTCCTCCTCCCTGACACACATACACAAAGAAAAAAAAAACACAAAATCATGAGTGAGATCAAATCATGCAGCTACATATCATTACCATCCTGTGAAAGCGTTGTCTCTCTATGTGTTAACTTTTGTTTTTAAAGCTTAAACTTAACACATGAACATAAAAAAGTTCCAAAGTTTGGGTTACAGTGTTTTCAAAGTACAACCTGATGGAGTGACCTGATGTAACCGACGTGCTTTATGCTGATATCAAATTGCCATTCCACCTCAAAATAGTTGAGTCTTGATTATATATTCTGGGAGACTCGACTACGACAGATGAGCTGCTTCATCATTGTATTTGAATATAGAAAGACATGGATGAAAACTACGTTGATTAGGAGGCTTTTGTGCTTTTCAGTCTGGTCTGTTGTAACATTCAGCTCACTAGATTTTGAATGGAGGCTTGTGGAGACGGTGAAGAGGTGCAGGCAGGCAAAGTAGGGCAAGCATTAAATTAGTATTGTTGAGGTAACTGAACTGATTACAGGAAATATACTCACTGGTCCATGATGTTTGGTGGATAATGTCACTGCTGCCCCACCTACAAAGATAAATAAATACACATTTATTAGTTTTTTTCTGAAGCAAATAATTGTGAGGAGCAAGTAAAGCAGATTAATGATATCAGGGACAGATGGCAAAGGATGTTATCTTATGTTTCTTTGAAGTGGCACAGGTAAAAACAGATACATTTTTATTAGGAGATTGTGTTTATTTGCCCTAGTTTAAATAATGGAAAGCATGCACTTTATTAATCAGAATCAGCTTTTTAGAACTGCTTTTAATGTGGTGTGTTTATATATATTATGATGTCCTTATTTATGGTCATTTTAACTGTGTAAAGTGTTTTTGAGTTTCATGGAAAGCACTCTATAAATAAAATGTATTATTATTATTATTATTATTATTATTATTATTATTAAAGAACTAAAGTTCTGTCTTGTTTCTCTTAAGCTGCAAAGACAGTGCACAAAAAAAGTCTGTTTAACTGTTTCATGGCATGGTTGGTAAAATCAATAAGCACAACAAGCCATACGTGCATATTTCTAAATGTTCGTGGAGACCCAACTGAATGAAATAAGATTATATTTCGCATTTATATTTGTCATGTAAGAATGTTGGCCTTCACAATGCACCCAGTCGACATGTATTTAATACATTTTGGCTCTGTAGTTTTTCATCTTTAAGAGGATAATGATTTATAATAACATCAGAGTTACATCTGATGTTTGTGAAGCACAAAGTGAAACAAACTGATATAAAGGATGTATTAACATTGTGTCTGTATTAACAAAAAAAAAAGGTTACATGCACTCGCAGACACACACACAATGTACGAGTGCACTTGTCTGCTTGGCTCAAACTATTCTAGGGTTGTGAAATTCAATCTCATCACATCTAAATTTGGGTGCCTTTGCCAGTCAGGAAAAGAACAGCGAAATTCTCGAAAGTATGACAGAATAAAAATCAGTCTTATTGAGTTTCTAAAAACATTCTTATTATTATTATCATAATTATTCAGCAAGTATTTCAAAGCGTTACGCAGCTGCCTTACTGGAATTAAACTGAACAAACAGACTTATTGACATGCAAACACATTTTGTAATGAAATAACAAAAATGTTAAACACATACTGGAACATACCTCTTTGTCAAAATCCAGCAAGCTCAGAGAAGAACTGACAATAGTCAGCGTGTGAAGTAAATCCCTCTGTGAATGAGTCCTTCACCTGCTGCCGATGACTGGAGCGCTGGACGACCAGTAGATCTGAGTCCAACAAACCAGCCGATCAACCTGCCTCCTCACTTCAGGCCCTCAGAGTTATGTGTCAACACTCGCACAGTTTCTTTATTCCCTTATAGCCTCTTCAGGTGATTTCCAAAGTGATTTCTGGCTGATGCATTTGTATTTGTGTACTTATCTATGACTTTGTGTGTGTGTGTATTTGTATGTGTGTTTGTGTGCGTGCCAGGCTGAGTACTCATGTGTCAAGCTGACTGTTTGCAACAGCTGGGGACCTCAGAGTGAGCATCACCGATGACGAGGAGAAATCAGATACCTTCTCTCCCTCTGTCTTCATGCTGCTCTCTGTCCTTGTCCTTCTATCCCATAGGGACTAAGAACAATGCGCAAACCTGTGCGTCACCTTTTTACTAAACATTTTATCTGATAATTCATTCAGTTTTCACAGCAAGTATTGCTGCTGGTAGATGACAGAATAGTTGATTATGTCCCAGTGACCCTGATGGTGGTCTCTGGAGGTTTTAGGGGTCTAAAACATTTTCTTTTTCATGTAAGGAGCATGATAGTGTGCCACAAAGGTTGTGTGTTTACAACCAATGGTTCACCTGAAAATTGAAGGTTTGTCCTGGTGGTGGTGCTAGAGGTAACATCATCAGGTCACCAAAAATCAGGATTAAATGTGAGCTATGGGCCTCTACTGAGCACTCCACATTACATTTTGGTAACTTAATAAGGCACACATATATTTAAGAATTTGCACCAAGTTAGGCCAGTATAAACGGAAATGATATAGGCTGCTTTTTAACTCATAATCTTGAGGGTACCTCTACAAGAGTAATGATTCAGGCGTCACCTTAAGGCCCTTATCATTTCAGTTTATATTGTGATTTAATGGTACATACAGCATTAAGATAAGATAAGATAACATAAGATAATCCTTTATTAGAGGAGAGGGGACATTTACAGGATTACAGCACTAAAGTGGGACAGTGCAAACAACAAGAGGCATTAGTTAAAAACAAAACAAGACATACTAAATAAGCAAGTAAACAATAAAGATATAATAAGTAAGTAAACAGTAAAAAACAAAATATAAAAAATAGACTGGATGAGTGGTTGGGTTCACATTATTGCACATATGAATATGAAATGTTGATATTGAACAGAATATTGAATATTACCAATTACTAGGGCTCTCAAAGTTAACGCGCTAATAACACATTAACGCAGATTTGTTTTAATGCCACTAATTTCTTTAATGCATTAACACAATCAATCTTCTGGAGGTTGTAGCGGGCTCAGTTTTAAAGGTAGAGTGAAGATGCGCTAAATTTGGCCACATGGCCATTTTCAAAGGGGGGCCCTTGACCTCTGACCTTAAGATATGTGAATGAAAATGGGTTCTATGGGTACCCACGAGTCTCCCCTTTACAGACATGCCCACTTTATGATAATCACATGCAGTTTGGGGCAAGTCATAGACAAGTCAGCACACTGACACACTGACAGCTGTTGTTGCCTGTTGGGCTGCAGTTTGCCATGTTATGATTTGAGCATATTTTGTATGCTAGATGCAGTACCTGTGAGGGTTTCTGTAAAATATTTGTCATTGTTTTGCATAGTTAATTGATTTCCAATAATAAATATATACATACATTTGCATAAAGCAAGCATATTTGCCCACTCTCATGTTGATAAGATTATTAAATACTTGGAAAATCTCCCTTTAAGGTGCATTTTGAACAGATAAAAAATGACAGAAGATTGACAGCCCTACCAATTAATCTAATTACCACACACTAATTGCCATGTGGTGAACCTGGAACAGGGGGCACAAAGGCTTTCTGGAATATGTTAATAACAGACAAACACACACAAATAAAGGCATTACTTTACTTTCTTGACAGACATTTCTATATATAATGCAACATTAAGGTAGCCTATGCATGGAAGAATTATTCCGGGGCAGACAGGGAATGAAAGGGCGCTCTAAGCAGCAGTGTCGTATATATATGCATTAAAGGTCCCATATTATAAAAAAGTGAGATTTTCATGTTTTTTTATTATAAAGCAGGCTTAAGTCCTATATAAATACTGTGAAAGTATCGAAACGCTCAATCCACAAGGAAATACACACAGCCCGTATTCAGAAATTCTGCATTTGAAACAAGCTGTCAGGATTTCTGTCCGTTTGTGATGTCACAAATATACAATATTTCGACCCTTTACACAGATTTAAACGTAAACATTCTAAATGTGTCTCAGTTTATTCCTGGTTGCAGTGTATGTTAATGACATCAGCTGACAGGAAATACACATGGACCCAAGCTGTTAACTAGCAACGCAATTCTGTTGCTATTTCGTCGCAATTCCGTCAAAATGTGCTAAAACGGAGCGTTTCAGACGGAGGGGCAAATACAGGTATATTCAGGCCGACAGTATGAGGAAAATAAAGGTTTTTTTTTAACATTGCAGCATGTAAACATGTTCTAGTAGAAACACAAAATACAAGTATGAACCTGAAAAAGAGCACAATATGGGACCTTTAATGCATTGTGCACTTTAAAATACTTATGTAATTGGGTATGTCTTATTTAATATCTGTATATCTTGATAAACGGTGTGTTATCTGGGCTTAAATTCAATGTAGACAGGGTGCTTATGAGTCCATTTATAGTGAGCTGCAGACACGTATCCCGGCCTGTTATTATTCTGTCATTATCATGTCCTCTATCAAGGAGCTCAGCACTGATGTCTGTCTGGAACACTACAAAGGTCCCGTTGCATGTCGGGTACAATATAGTGATGGGAATTCCGGCTCTTTGTAGTGAGCCAGATCATTTGGCTCAGCTCACCAATAAGAGCCGGCTCTTTCGGCTCCCAAATGGCTCTTCGTATTACCACTTCTTCCTTTTATAATTTTACATGCTGCTTTCGTTTCCGACTGTCACGCATCTTGTCTGCTATTCGCGCATCACACTCCTTTCTCTTTCTCTCCTCCACTCCCTCCTGCTCTGTACCTGTAGACTGTCAGCGTGCCGTGGCGTCGCCATTCGAGAAACGGAGCGTCACAACGCCCGCTCCTCATTTGCATAAAGTTGAGGGCTAGTCTACTTTATGCAAAACACGGGCGTCCGACGCGACACGCCGCCTCTTGAAACTCCAGAGAAACTTTTAAAATAAACGTTGTCGATCCAAAATAAAGACAGATTTAGCAACTGCATGGCTTATTTCTCGCCTCAGATGTTTTCAGAAACACATTTCGTCGAACTATTTTCGTGAAATAAGAGAAAGTTTCCAAACGAGCCTCCATGTTTGTCTGATTTGAAATCCGGGAGAGGACAGCCCCACAAGGGAAAGCGTTTGTCCAATCAGGTGCAGCCGGGAAGTATTTGAAATAAAGCTGGGAAAACGTCACCGCCCAGTATTGGTCAATCATGTATCGTGTCACCGCCTAGCGGCACGTCCACCAAGCGTCCAATGTTGGGAAGCGTCGCGTCCCCTCGCGATAAAAAACGCCCCTGTAGACACGTCCCATTAGATAGATAGATAGATAGATAGATAGTAACTTTATTGATCCCGAGAGAAATTCAAGTTTCCAGCATCACAGTTCCATAGTGCAAAACATGTTAGTAAAAAGGCAGTAAAAAGTTAGTAGTGCAAAGTACAAAAAAATACCAGATATAAAAATACAAGGAGATGAAGAAAAACTGTTAAAACTGAATATAGTGCAGGGTAACAGCTGTGATACACGACTAATAAAAAGTGCAGAAGAGACTGTTAAAAAGGAGTATAGTGCAGGGTAACTCCAGTAGCTTAGTCTATGAAAGTGCACTGTGTGCATTATTATCTGTCCTGCAGACTGCCCTCCTTTGCCCCCCACCCTCCCTCCCCTAGAGAGGTGTTGTACAGTTTGATGGCTCGGGGGATGAAGGACTTCCTGAGTCTGTCTGTGGAGCACTTTGGGAGCAGCAGCCTGCCGCTAAACGAGCTCTTCTGTTTGGTGATGACGGCGTCGTTATCGTTCACTTAAAAAGAGCCGGCTCTTTGAACCGGCTCGTTCTCAACCAACTCATCACTAGTACAATACTCCCAGAGCTGCTCACTGCGCATGCGCGGCAAGAAAAACTCCATTATTTTTTTTTGCTCTGAATCTGTAAAAAAAAAAAAAACAGTGGGAAACTGTGAATTTGGGATTTTACATGGATCGTTATGGTTTTTGTCGGGAATATATAAATATCTGAATGCTAACTCGGTTTAAGCAGAGCAGAGACGGAAACAACATCGGCTGGATAGACTGAGCACCGGGAGCATCGGGACATCCTTCAGTCGAGTTGGGACACTCCAGAGAATCAAGTAAATTACACTCAGTTAGCTTAGCTGCTAACAGCTAACTAGCCTAGCAGCTAACAGCTAACTAGCCTAGCTGTTAGCCTAGCTGCTAGCTGTTAGCATCCCGGGCGCAGTAAACTGAAGCGTTATTGCTCTTTGTTTTTAAAATCGGACGTTTTGCATAAACCTCTGAGCGCTGATTGATCGGCGCTAAAACGCGGTTTTAATGATGGTATTGTTTATTTTACGGGTTATTTATTAAAGTATTTGCCGTTTTCAAAACATTCTCCGGCTAGTCTGTTGAACTAGCCGTTAGTTAGCCGTTAGTCCAGCCGTTAGTCTAGCTGTTAGTCCAGCAGTTATCTAGCCGTTAGTCCAGCCGTTAGTTAGCCGTTAGTTAGCCGTTAGTCCAGCAGTTATCTAGCCGTTAGTACAGCCGTTAAACTAGCCGTTAGTCCAGCCGTTAAACTAGCAGTTAGTCTAGCCGTTTGCTAGCCGATAGCTCAGATTCTCCCGCGAGCCAGACTCCAAAACTTCGTGAGCTTGACGCAGAGAAAAGGTTGAAAGGTCCTGCTGCTAACATTTTAACGTTAGCCCACTGGCTGTCAAATAAGTACACATTCATAGTTTTTTATGGTGTAGCAGTGTTGGTGTCTGGCTCGTTTCTTGTAAACCGTAGCTTAGAGTTTAGTGCGCTTGACAGCTGTCACGACAACATAGTACAAAGTAAGCTTGTTAGCTTAGCTTTTAGCTTAGCTGCTAGCTTGTCGTTGTACCAGGTTGTGTAGTTTAGTAGTAGTAGTAGAGGTGTTGTTGCATGGCTGCACACTGCACATGTGTCGACTCAAGCTCAACTACTATTTCCACTTTTCATGTCTCCGGCTTGTTGGCTTGTTAGTTGTTCGGCAGACAGCTGCTCATATTGTAACGTTAGCTAAACATCCAGTAAACCACGGGGCCTATCCAAACACACCCTCCCACTTCAAAGTACCCGCAGCTTTGCTCAGAAGTTCTTTTTGAGAGAGAGAGCAATGCATCTGATGTGATAAAATTAAATTAAAAGTATGCTTGGATCACACAAACTGCAGGAAAATGGTTTATTATATGTGTTATGTATGCTGGTTGTCCCTGTCAGATTACATAATCCACCTCCCACCTTTCTTTGCAGGCTCTCCATCCTCATCCAAGACCCTACTCTGATGTGAACTGACACCCTCATCCTCAAGACCCTACTCTGATGTGAACTGAACAACTACATCTGCGGGTGTCATCCTTTTTAAATTGAGGATCTGCCTCATAGCAGAGGAAAACTCCAGGTGTTTGGGGCATCGAGTCAGGTTTTACTGGCAGTCTGTGTGCTTCTAACCCACCAGCATGTACATTGGACAGTGGATACCCTAGCCAAAACAGATCGTGGCTTCTCAAAGATGACAAGGTATGCTAAATGTGCTTCACTTATTCTATTTTTTGTAACTTAATCTTGACAGCAAACCAAAACCTTTTTTCTTTTGCAGTGGCCACACCCAGTGGTGATATGTTTATACCATATTTTGGGTTTTAAATGTTTACATTCTGCAGACGCTTGAACACATGCATAAGTAAATGTTGTGCACTTTGCCTGAACTTTGCCAATACCTTTTAATTAGCAGCCCTTATTGTATAGCATTCTTCATGACTCCGTTAATCCTAGGCATGATGTCATCATGGTTACATTTTGTAATATTTTATTTGAGTTTGACGTTGACATGTGGTGCTGTGTGATCAGATAAACATGACCCATACATTTGGCATGCAGGTTAGAACACTGATATCCCAAAGACTTCACTGCAGACTCAGAGACATTCGTTCATCCATTTTATGCATGCATGTGTTTACTTATTTAGTGTCCCACAGTGAGGCACAACAAACTACACTGATACATGCAACTAACTATAGCTGTATGTAGGGATGCACCGATACTGGAACGGCTATCGGGCCGATACTGACTCAAATAGGTGGATTGGATATCGGTGACAGCGGGGCTGATCTATTAGATACAATTCCATGTTTATATACTATACAAATTATATACTGAATTTTTTATTTCTGTGTAAGTTTTGACCAATTTGTTGCTGAACCAATTTGACTGGTTCACACACTTGAATTATAATTCCTGTCAATTCTGAAGATTTTTTACCAAGTTGCTGGAGCTCGATTTATTATATACAATTCAGTAAATTTATATTAATGTATTTATTTTTTACATTCTGCTTTACAAAGTTAGGAAAGCAATGTTTAAGTCAAGCCGGATGTTGCCTTACACATAAAAGAATGATCGCTATCAGTATTGGGACTGAAAAAGTATACATACATTTTTAAAAGTATCAGTATTAACTACTGTTAGTATTAGTAGTTCAGCTGGCTTGTGAGCCTTTGCTGATTTTGGCCCATAAAAATAAACTTGACTATTTTAAACTGGTAAAGTGTCATTCCAAAATTATATTTAGATGTGATACCGACTATAAATTTAGTTTTGAATACTCTTGTCGCCGTAGGACGTCTTTAGTCTGTAACTTAAAAAAGGAAACATCGACATTTAAGAAAATGACAGTGACTTTTCAAATACAGAACGATGGTTTTCTGGCAATATGAATATATAATAAATTAAAGCAAAACCCTGGGGTCTTTAAACAAATGTAACTTCATTTTATGGGATTAAAGAAAAGCTGTATCAATACTTTGCTGCTCTTCCAAGGTGCTGGCAGGCCGCAGCTACAAAATGATGGGAGGCAGTGAGACTGTCAGTGGGGACAGGGATGGGGTCCACACCGCTGCAATATACGTCCCCATCGGCTGGCAGAGGAGAGTGGAGGGCGGGCAGGTGATCTATGTCAGGTGGGTTGGTTCAGTTGAATAGAAAGCATATGCAGACTTATTGCTGATGTTGATTAATATTTGGAGAAAGGATGAAGGCATATAAAATGTAAACATGTATGAATTTGTATGTGTGTGTATCATTTATTCTGGAGAAATAGGATTAGGAATGCTGGTTTTGCCAACATTTGGAGAGATATTACAAAGAAGAGTGTGGCTTCAGGTTTATTTAGAAATTTGCATGAAGATGCATTTTTTTTTTCAATACAGTTTTTGATTTGCCTTATTTGCCTTGGCCAGCTCAGATTAGAAAAGTTTATAATCGAGGCAAATGTTTTCATCACCACAAATATCCTGTGGGCTGGAGAATCTGTTCTTTTTACTTGACTTTAGTTGTACAATTTTTCTTATCATACTTTCTATATGCTGGAGTTGCGTTACATAGTCTGTTCTTAATTAAGATTTCCCAGATCCAAGACAGGATTTTTCTACATTTAAATCTTTTTTAAATTTTTTTTTTAATCTACATTTCTAATTTCTAAATTGTGTTCTCATTTAAATTTCCTGGGATAAAATGGCAGTCAGACTGTCTGAAGCAGCCATGTAAAACATCTTTCAGTTTGTATACGCAGCCCTGTAGATGGCTGCAAGAGCTGGAAACTTAAATTTCAATGTGATTTTAAACATGGAGATCTAGGGGTGTGTTCAGCTTTGCAGCATAGAACATTGCTGTGATGTGAACATATCTTTGTTCATATCTTTTCTGTTTCCTTTGAGTTTTCTGTGACAGTCTGTCCCTTTCTTCTGTTTGATAGTCCCAGTGACACTGCCCTGTCCTCTCTGGATGAGGTCAAGTCCTATCTGTTGACTGATGGCACCTGCAAATGTGGTCTTGAGTGTCCACTGATCATCCATAAGGTAAAGTTGGTCTCTAAGTTTTAAATTGGTTTGTGTCATGTGTGTCTGTGCATACAGTATATTCCCATATTATCTGGTCTTCTGAGTTTTCAGATTTAATAACTCATTTGTACTTGAATGTGCATTTATACACATATTTTAACAGCATGGTGATTTTTAACCTCTTCAAACTCACCTGATCAGTGTGATGGGTTAGTTTCATTTGTTCGGGCACTGTGGATATCAAACACAACACCGTTTTTTTTTTTTTTTTATAGCAATGTGTTTTGATATTACTGTAGAAAACATGACTTAAACTAGTTTCTAATATCAGATGTTGTGTTTGTATAAAGAAGTTGTAAAATTGAATTAAATTCATGGTGATCTTCAAGTAGTATAGTACTTATTGAAAGCAGCACTGGAAGGTTTTTGTTACTGTATGAAGGAGCTGCAGGCACGTGACATCCCCACAAGTGTTGAATTAAATATCTATGACTAACTAAGTTTGTCCAACTGTGTGGAATCATGGCTAACCTTTTCTTCATAAAAATGTGAGTGCACATATTCTGCAAATAGCAATCATCCTTGTGTGACTATGTATGTCATGAGTGTAAAATACTCCCACTTTAACTTTCCTAAATTTGCTGAAATGTTATGCAAAGAGTTCTCTCTGAATTCTCTCTTTTTATCTGGCGCCCTGCAGGTTTTCAACTTCACTGTGGGCGTGAAGGTGGAGCAGCACAACCAGCCGTTAGGCAAAGCAGAGCAGGACATGACCAAACTGTGTAACCACCGCAGGAAAGTGGTAGCGATGGCTGCTCTGTGTCGGAGTATGCAGGCCTCACAGCTGCCCTTTGCCAACCTTCATCATCCAGGTAAGTTTTTAAGCATTGAGACACACTACTCCTGTACCTGTCAACTATCAAACATTGTGTAAAAAACATGAACAAATCTATTAAAATAGCTTTCCTATATTAATTTCTACAGATTTACTAAATAGATGTTGATCAGCATCATCATTATTTTTTTAAGGTTCATCTAGTTCATGTAAAATCTGTACTTTTCCACCAGATCTTTTGATATTGGGTTGAGTGTGTTGTGTGCGTACTAGTACTCACCTCATGTAGAGGGCTGCTATGGGACTATGATCTCACAGGTCCCACAGGACCCAACACAAATTTACTCTGTTGTGTGTGGGAGCGCTTTGTCAGTATCATCATCGTTATGGGATTGAATTGAAGATGAAATTTAATTTATGAAAGGCTGTTATTATTGGGCTTAACCATGCATGTAAATGCACTGTCCTCCAGTAAAACACATGCCTCCAAAATACAGCATCAGATGTTTCCGTTTAGTTTCTGCCTCGCTCTCTTGTCTCCCATTTCCTTTCTCTCTCTCTCTCTCTGAAGTCTTACGTTTTACCATCTGGTTTGTGTCTGTTATATGATAATCAACTGACATGCTCCATATCCATGTTTAGATACACTTTTATGGATTTAGTTTGAAGCAGTAGGAACTGAAAGAGCTAAATGTGTCTTATTTCCCTGTGGGAAGGGTCAGACAGATTAGAAAACATTTTTGATGGTGTGTGTGATCAGAATCACCACAGGAGTGGGCGGGAGTGGGATGAGGTTTCTGTCAGAGCAGTCAGCGATGGTCGGAAATCCTGCGGGAGCTGGTGGGTGTGGGATTGAACAAACGAGTGCTGGTCAGTGCAGCAGCTGTCAGCCACGCGGAATAGAAAAAGACATTCAGCAAAAATTATGAGGTGTGTTTGGTGGACGCTTTGTTTGTTCAGATTTGCAGGAATTTATATCCAACAGTATATTTGCAGAATTACAGAATAGTTCTATCATTATGGTCCTTAGTCTTCATCATCATTAGAAAATGTTCTATTTCTTTGCAATGGGCACTGCGCTGTTCTGTGGCTTACAGTATGACCGGCCAGGATTACTTCTGTTGCGCGTGTCGTACATTGTTAAATGCCACTTTTGGCCAAGTTAGTGAGTAAGTTAAAGTAACAGTGAATGCGTTCTTTTCCTCCCTGTCTGCCTGTCTTGTATCTGGGACCAAGAGCTGATAGAGTTGCGTTATATTCGAGAGATAACCTTTTTTACTCCCCCTCTACCTTGACTTTGTGTATGGAGCCTCCATGCAAAATGGTGATGTACGTCCCTGCGTGACCGGTGGCGGGCATCGGCCACTATCAAAGCCCAGTTCCGTCGATAACGATAGTTTGTCAATCGTCCTATCGGTGCCGATTAATCGATCTACATCTAATTTCAAAGGTAGCGTCCGTAAGACTGAGCATGGCCTCAAGATTGAGCACCAATTACCTCAAGCATTAAAATCAAACCTCAAAATGTTCCTTGGCAGAACATGGCAGAATTTTAATTCTCAGTAATTAGTTTATAGGCTGTATGCAAGACCTTTTATGAAAGTGACTTCACAATAACCCATATTTCAATGCTGTCATATTTAGTAATAGTCAATTTAGTAAATGCTTTGTGTGTGTGTCACTTTCAGAGATGAGCAGTGGAGTGGACAGCCGCCATCCAAAGCGAGCGCTCATGGAGCGGGAAGAAGAGGACCATGGCATTTACCATCCCAAACTCCATTCGGTCCCAGCTCGACCCCACGGCAACCTCCACATAAACCCCTGTGCCAGCCCCAAATCCTCCCACCAGTTTATTTACCCTTACAATGGTTCTTCCCCTGTCCTTCACACAGCCACAAACTCTCACCATCCCCTAGATGCTTTGAGAAGGCTTCACCATCCTCCTCCTCATCCTGCCTCCTCCAGCTCTTCCTCCACCTCCTCATACTCGGCGTACAGCGCTGCCCAGAGATCACCCCGCACCCCCACACCTCAAGGTCAAAGAACGCCCAAAACCCCAGAGACTCCGGGTTCTCCTCGGCTCGGGCCCCTCTCTACGCCTCCACCCTCTTCCCCTATGACCATGGGTGGAGGAGGAAGAGGAGCACAGACTCATCATCCTCATGGTGTCATTGTGGGAGGCTCCCCCCTCTCTCCCACTCCCTCCCTCTCTCCCTCTTTCCATAACATGAACTGTGTGTCTCCTCACCAGCGGTCCCGCCACCCTTCAGCCTCTCCTTCCCCGCTCTCTGATCAGGGAGGGGGCTCAGCGGCTGCAGGAGGAGGACTGATGGGAAGTAACTTGTCTCAGAGGAGGAAATCCACCTCTTCCTCTCCACACTCCCCTCTCCCCGGTGGCTCCCCGAACCCCAGCCCCCACTTCCCCAAGTACAAGCTGGAAGACATCTTGGAGCAGTTTAAGAACTCAGGCAACAGCAGCACTAATAACCACCACCACCTGATCCCTACTAACCCTTCCTTACTGACCAACCAAAGCAGTAGCAACCCTAACGCTCTCTCCTCGAAGCCCTCAAAGAGTACCATGAGTCCGATTCCTAGCGCAGGACCACCAGGTTTTGGGTTGAACTCCGCAGGGACTTCTAGTTTACCTCTGGGGCCGTTTCTGAACCACCACCACAGCCATCAGGGCAAGCTGCCACACCCGGCGTCTTTCCCTGCGAGTAGCCTGCTCTCTGCGGCTGCCAAGGCTCAGCTGGCTAACCAGATAACCCAAGGCCAGAGCTCGAAGGTGGGCAGCAACCCGGTGAGCTTGCCCTCTTCTCTGGAGGTCTTGAAAGAGGCACAGCAGTCATCAAAGGTAACAAACAGCACTTTACATAACAGCCACCCTCCCTCCTCCAGTGCTTCTACTAGACATCCCCATCCCTCCCTCGCAGCAGCCTCCTCCGTCCTTTTTCCTCCATCCCACTCTCTGGCCCAGTCCCTGGCTTCCTCCTCGCCCCACCTGCCTCCCACAACAGAACGCAACGCGTCGCACAGGAAGAGGCAACGGCGATCTCCCACAGTTCTCAGCATGCTAAGAGACACCCAGCAGCTGGCTAATGGGCCACGGAAGACCCCACCAGGAGACGCCGTTTCTGCTACAGTTATCAACCTATCCTCCTCTTCCTCTTCCTTCCCCTCCTCCTCGCACTCCTCCTCTACCTCAGCTGTGCAGAATCAGAATGCTGTCTTGTTAGAAAACCATCATCATCTCCTCCCCGGGCAGACGCCAAGGCTGCCTGCTCCCCGACAAACGGCACACTTCACCAGGCCTCCCAGACAAACCGAGGCTCTGGATTTCACTACAGGCCTGACGCCTACACCTCTTGGCTTGGATCCTCCAACCCAGCCTCTGTCTGCCCTGTTGCACCTGCTCAGCGTGCAGAACGCGCAGGCCTCAGCTTCAGCTCAGCCAGGATCTGTGTCTATTGAAGGAGGTGGACACACTAATAAACAGAGCCCCAGACGGTCACCATCTTCTCCCGCCCCTCATCCTAACTTCAGGCACACACAAATTCGGTCACCGTGCCGAACCAGAAACACTAATCCTCTTCCCTCGGTGCTACAGCCGCTCTCTCCTCCCCCGACTTCGTCTCACTTCAGATCAGTGCAGTCTCCATCGCGTTCTCAGTCTACTAGATCAAGTCCTCTACAGAGACATTCTCCTTCTTCTACAGTGCTGCACAACTCAAATTTAGCTTTACACAACAGCAGCAGCCCATCCCAGTACACGTTCCCGACTCCCTCAGACAAGCATCACTCAACTGAGAATCACATTCCTACAATAGACTCTGTTTCCCATGCACCATTGAGGGAAGCCTCACCACAGGGCGCTGTGGCAAGGGAGATTGGTGGTAACAGCATATGTACATCAGTGGACCTGAGTCATTCTCAAGGCAGTGTTTCTATGGCGATACCCAGCTCCCCGAAGCCTCTTGATCTTAGCAACCACGTCCTGGCCCTTCTCGCAGCATCTTCCACCGTACCTCAGGGGGAGGGCAGCTCCTCCGACCGTACCACGGATGCTGTGATGTCTTCTCAAGGAAATCCCACTGCAGGTAAGATATGTTTCAGTCTGAAGTGTGGTTTTAGTTTTGAAGGTTTAAGCTTAACTTTTGAATACATATTGAAGTAATAAGGTTTGTAGAGCTTTGCAGTAGACTGAAAATGTACCCATATAGACATCGGGATACTCTCACAACTTGTGTTCATTCAAGTCTGATTAATATGAACGATGTGTCATAAGGTCTCCCTTTAAATCAGGCTTTACTGATGATTGTATCTCTTAGGATGGTTCAGGGCAAGGGGTACAAATCTTTACTCATGGTTGCACCTAGGGCTGGGCGATATGGCTTATAAATAATATCTCTATATTGTTAGGCTATATCGCGATATACAATATATATTGCAATATTTTCATATTTTCTCTAAAATAAGGTAACTGTTTGATTTAACCCTTTGATGTGTATGATCATACCAGCGTGATCATTCTAGCAAACTGAAGTAAACTGTAGTAATCTGAACTCTGAGGTGGTGTACTGTCATATTGAAGTGAGATTGGTCTGTGAAGTTTGACTAATTAATCGCACAATTGAAATTACATTTTTCATCAATTTTATTTATTACTTAATATTTATTCATTTTGTTTTATTGAAATTATGTGAAATGACATTCACCGGAAGATAAAATAAGTCAGTTCTTGGTTGCTTTTATTTTGAAGCCAGTTCTTACACGCTCTTACCGTAATGCTTAGTATATACACTTACCGCAAAACAACGTGGGGGCCAGTTTGACCATCTTTTTTGTAGTGGAGGCTGGCATCTTCCATCACCGTTTCCGACCTCAATACTCGCTTTGGCGCTTCACCTCTTCCGCTCTCTCCAGGGTCTTTCTCTGTTCCCTGCCTCCATCCAGACACAAAAACACATGCCCCGATACGTGCATCCATGCTCATACGCCACACACACTCTCCCAGGAGAGTGTGTCTGTGATAGGGAGAGAGCCGCAGGAGAAGCAAAACGCCAGAACGAGTCTCATGCTGGCAGCTTAAAAAAATAATGACATTTAATATTTGTGCTTGATGTTCGCGATATAGTAATTTACTACATCCCACGTAGAACAAGCTGCAATACATCGAGTATATTCGTTATATCGCCCACCCCTAGTTGCACCCTTTATGGGTGAATTGATGTGAGTGCACATGTTTATTGATGTGTTATTGCTATCTTGTAACTGTAATGCTGTTTTGTAGCCAACTATCAGCGCTCAATGCTGTACCAGAGTCAATCACCAGAGTTAAATCCTGTGTAAAACACTGCATACTGCTCAGCTCAAGACCCCTTGTATACAATGTGTTTATTGCATTGATAAGTCAGCCTGAACAGATGTAAATGATTCATGTCTGTCCCACAGGGCCAGAGGAGCCTAGATGTGTTGACCCGAAGGTCTCCGTAGTGACCAAATCTCCAGCAGCCACGAGCCCCGGGCCCGCTATCTCCTCTCGTCTCGGGGATAATCCCAGTCCTCATACACCTTCGGCTGTGGGCGACTCAACCTCTCCCTTACCTCTGGCAGAGGCCTTCCCCTTCATGAACCAAGAGCAGCTGCTTCAGCTGCTGTCATCCACAGGAGGTCTACCATCCCTCCTGGACCCTACAGTCCTTGCTTCCTTGCCCTTAGGGGGGTTGTGGTTGGGAGGGCAACATGCACAGATACCCCCTGCCAATGCTACACCACAACCTCCACAGACTCTTGCAGAGCAGCAGCATTCAGAGCAGCAGTTGCTGATGCAACAACAAGAGACACAGCAGCAAAACCAGGATCAACAACATAAGCAACAACAGATAAACAACAATCCTCTGTTTCCCTTGTTGCCCTTGTTGAGTGGTGCACAAGGGGAGCTACCTTTGAACCTTCTGGGCCTGCTAAACCCGCTCCCACACCCAGGCTCAACCCCTACCCCAGGACAGGAAGCTGATTTAGGGCTGACAGAAAAACCTAGCCTCCAGGCTCTGCTTATGGCCTCCTTGTTGCTCGGGCAACAGCATGGGCCTTTGTTACCTCTATCTGGGCTGGGTCAGTTGAGCCAGGTCAGCTTGGAAGTTCCGCAGCACATCCCCACCACACTGGAGGGCCTCACCTTGGATAAGACCTCCGGCCTCCTGGATCCATCAACCCTATCGGGCGCAGGGCTCTTGGAGGTCGCCCAGGGCCTCCTCCCCATCCCTCCAGGAGCTGAGGGTTCCATACAAGCCCTGCAGTCTCTGCTCCTATCTGCCGCTCTTCCTCCTCCCCACGCAGCCTTCCTGCCCCTCAGCCCCGCCCTGCTCTCTGCTGCCCTGAGCTCTGCCGAGCTCCACCCGTCTCCCCACTCCCAGTTAGCTCCTGCACAGCAAACCCAACATACCCAACCTCAGGTAGGCTCCCCTATCTCCTATAGCTTTTTCCTCTGTGCTCCTCCTAGTTTCCCTAGAAAGTCCTATAAGCTCTTTTCCTTAACTGCTGCATTGTCATTCCCTGCTTTAGTTGCTTATTTTCCCCAAAAACCCAACAACCAACAATTTTCCTTTACAGCTAAAATATGTTTTTCCCTAAACTATTTTCAAATGAAGGCCTCCTCAAACTACATGGTTTGTTTGTATCTCTGTATTTCTTCGACCCCATCTCTACCTTTTTTTTTTTCTTTGATTCGCTCTTGTAATTTGTTTTCCTGAAACTCTAACTAAACTCCTCATCGGTCCTCTACTGTACTCGACTCTTCAGGTACCTACTGATGCTGGTGTTGACACCCTCATCCCCCTCTCTCTCCAAGGCAAGGACAACCCCATCCTCCAACAGTTACTGCCCACTTTGCTTAACTCTGCCGTTTTAGGTGAGTTGGTCCCCACCCTGTGTAACACTTCTTTCTAAAGATTAAACTCGGTATATTAGGAATAAATACAATTTTACCATTTAAAATTACAAACTGTTCTCAGTATTAAAATGTTAAACATTGCGGGCATTCTGTAGCAGCAGGTCATTATATCAGTGTATCTATGAAATGTGTCTTTGTAGGGGATCTTTCTGGCCTCGCAGGCCTCCACAACATGTTGGGGATTGGAGCAGGTTCCATCCTTCTACCCCCAGTCCAGAACTCTGCTTTGGGCATGCCTCTTCTGCATGGTCACGATGGAGCTATCAACTTGCTCAACAACATCCAGGTAGGTAACTGGCATGTAGCTTAGTGGATAAAACATTCAGGGAAAAGGCCCAGACACACCAAACCGAACCTCAAAGAACTAGTGGTGACAAAGATTGACTGTTGCGTTGCCTCACGTCGCCTGTGTCGTGGCCAAAAACTTGCATTCAGACACACCACAAAGTCTACAGCCAACAGCCAACTACCACATACGTTCTGCGCCTGCGTCAGATGTAATAACTCTCCACACCAGCAGGCAGCGTTAGTCTGTATTCATCATTCAAAAAGGGAACCGGAAAGACCGAGGACGGCGGATATACAAGCCGTTGTTATGATACGTGCATGAAATTAAACAGTGTTTGCTGAACATTTTCTCACCACTTAGCTTCATTCCAGATGTCGTTGTGGAAATATCTGTGTATTGAATGATCAGATGAGATGAAGATGAAAAATGAGAAGAGCCTTCTGTGCGTGTCCTCTTGACTTTACTCTCTTGCTTGCTTTCCTCACTTCCGTTTCTCTTCTCGTGCACTGATTCGCGTAAGCTGAACAGCCAATCAGAGTGATTTCTCTCACCGACGGGCTCCGCCGCCGATTCAACATGCTGAATCGTCCCAAAAAACTCTGACACGGGCAGACTAGATCCGAAGGTGCGGGACACACCGCAAAAACTAGATCGACAGACGCTCACCGACGGCCTGAAAATATCTGTGGATAATTTTCTTTTGAATTGTTTTGCATCAATGAGAAAATGCACCGTTTGGTCCTTAACATTTCTTTTGGGATCTTTGACTGTTAATTGATTGCCTCAACTTTTTTCCTTTTTTCCTACAGCTAAACCTTGCACCACACTCGGAAGGAGAGAAGCCAATGTCATTGCAGGAAACACAAAGCCCTGCCCCACAGGAAGACATTCCAGCCAGTCATATGGCTCCCGAAGTGGTTCCCAGTCCTGTTCCTGCTCCAGTTTCAGCTCCTGCCCAAGAACACAACCCACCCCCACAGCGGGTATCTGAGGGCAGGTCTGTTATCGACCCTTACACCTCTTTCATGGATACCATTTATACCTCCTTCCTTCAAGTCAATGCTAAAGAGCAGGAAGGCAGAGCCCACATGGGGCCGTCTGACCCCACTTCACCCTTCTGTGCCTTACCACCGGTTTCTTTCCCCGTGGATCACCATACCCCGTCCACCCCAATCCCAACTCTGCCCCAGGCAAGTGCCCCAGTCTCTCTCAGCCCACGTCGGGCCTGTTCCCTCCACAACCCAGACTTATCCCGACTCAGCTTGGAAGCAGCAGCCCATTCCCCGGCCCAGGGGACACCCAAACCCACTGAGGATGGGCCTACGTCACCCTTACAAAGGAAACCGTTTATGGTAGAGGGACATACTCACCCAGAGCCTCCTCTGCCATCCATATACTTTGAGGAGGCTAAGACAGACTGTACAGGGCCTGCTGCGGCTGTGTGCCCCTATGTGGAGGCAGGGGTAGATAGGCAGGGGCATCTTCCCCATGCGGGGTACCTCAGTCCCAGGGATGGATGCAGTGGGAGGCCCAATGAGGAGACGGCTGGGACGTTGCTGCACAACGAACAGGGAAGGGTGAGTGCCTGGATCTCCTGTTTCCTTTAAACTTATAAACAAAATTTTATATCACAAAGTGGGACTAACTGGACTTGGAGCGCGTCTGTGACTACGGGTCACAGAGCGGTACTGGTGCAGCTGTAGGATTTCCTCCCGGTGAAGTGAGTGCTTGCAGGATCGGGATATTTCACACGTTTAGAGAGCTTGTAATTGCAGTCTCCAGTGTGGCAGCAGCGCACTGGTTCAGCCTCAGAACACAATTAAAACGGCCGTGAGAAGTCATCTGACCGAGGCAAAGACTACTGAAAAAAAATCATTCATCTGCTTTGTGTGTGTTGACATGAAAAGTATACGCCCGGTCGGTGTTGTCTCTGTTCATCTTGTCTCTTCGTGCCCTTATAAATGCATAATCTATAAGCTTGTTCTGTAGCCTATATTAATTATTAAAAAAATACAAATACACACACAATTGGCGTGGCCATTGTGTGTGCCACTGTCTCAGTCCTTAGTCCAAAACTCAAGATTTATTGAAAAAGTATAGATGTAATCATTTCCAAAATTCACAACATTTTCTGCTTCAGTCCATATTTGTTGGTGTTTAGCCTTTCAAAAACAACATTTTCACTGCGGTCAAAAACAGTTTGGTCTCCCACTGGCTGCCACACACACAAAGGAAGGCTGGCACCTGTGTTAACGGACATTTGAAGCTTCATTCGAAAAAAAAACCTCAATAGAAGCTTTGAATTAAAAAAAAAACGACATTAGGTTCAACCCTAGTGGCTCGGTCCGAGCCACTTTGTTTGGTTCCCATTTACCGAGCCAGGTCTGTGTATGAACACCAGATGTTATCAGCGCACACACACAGCGAACTGCTAGCGGACCTTCAGTGAGGTCGCTAAAATTGACAAAAAGTGTTGGATTAGAATCACAGACTCCACCTTTGAATAGACCGATGTCTTATTATATTTAACAAGGAAAATTCAAAATGACAGTCAACGAGAAAGTCTAACACAACCACAGAGTGGGACTGCATAGTTATCCTGCTGAGAAATCTGAATTTAGTTTGCTATGGACCAAAGACTGTAAAAAAAGAGGAATGTAGTATTGTGATTGACTTGAATGGTTACATTTTTTATGCCACTGATCCCTGTAGATGATTTTTATTATAATTGTGATTTCTGATTTTACCTCCCAAGGATCAAGCGGGAGCAGCGGGTGGAGCCAGAAGAGGAAGGAAAAGGAAACAAACGTAAGTTCCTGTGTTAACAGTTTATTTCTCAGACACGCTCTAGACAGGGAATCGCATGGATAAATCAATTTCCAGTGAAAACCAAAGTGGCGCCGGTCTCAAGACCTGGCACTGTAAGGAATCAAAGCTGTTTCATAACAACTGTCCTGTCAGGTTTATTTGATTATATGCTGCTGTATTGAGTATTAATGTGTTTCTCATTTTGTGTATCAGGCTACAGAATGTGTTAGAAGACTTCAGAGACATGGATGCTACAGCACTAGAGGAAACCAAGGCTACGGTGAGACCTAGCTCCCCCTCACTGACTCACACATCTATTGGTTTCATTATTAACTCTCACTTGTATTATTGAGCTGTTTTGAGTAATTTCTAAGCCACCTGTCTTTCTTTAAAGCACGGCCTGTTATTTCTCCAGTTGTTGTACACAAATATGTTGCTGGTACTTTTCCAACAGCTTGGAATATTTTAGCGCATGATCCCATGACTTCTCCTCTAGCACCACCATGAGGTTCACATTTGTGGTTTTGAGTGAAATGTCTTGACAACTATTGAATGAATTATCTTGAAATTTGGTCCAGACATTCACATTCCCCTTCAGAATGAATTTTAATAATGTTGGCGATTCCTTAAACTTTTCATCTAGCATCAGCACTTTGGTTTATGACCAAATGCCTGCAAAACTTTTTATCAGCCTCAGCTTTACTTTGTTTTTAATAGTAATTAGCAAACTAAGATGGTGAACACATAGTAAACGTACCTGCCAAAGCATCCTGCATGTCAGCATTGTTATTGTGAGCGTGTTAGCATTTAAAGTACCAAGAGATACAAGTTAATGTAATCCTGTGATATTTTTACATCATCAAAGGGCTGCTGTACCACTCCCTTTATATGTTGTTCCAAGGGTGTAGAAGTACCACAGCAATTCCAGCCTAGCACAAACAATGTCATTAAAAAAAGAAATGTCAATAAAAATATTTTCAAAAGATTAAAAAAAAAAACATTTGAAGCAAAAAGCAGCATTTGAGAAATCAATCTCATCACAATGTCCTTTTAGTTGAGTGTTGTTTTAGGAGCTTTCCATAATACCACATTATCTTCTTCTGCAGATTGAGTTGCCCAGTTGTCATTAGGGCTGTCAAAATTGGCAAAAAATGACGTTCGAATATTCGTTGTAAAACAAAAAACATACGTTCGAATTATTAGAATATCTATTTTGTCCTAACTGGCTGCGAGTGACACAGCACTGCACAGCGCACTGTTTTGAGCTGAACTTCTGTTGCACGCCCTGTTTCTATTTATTCCCGTCGCTCTGTGAAAGCACAGCAACGGACGAGGAACGGCTGATTTGTGGAGTTGAAATGAGATACCTCCTCGTTTCACTTCAAAAACCTAAATAAGGTGACAGCTGGCTAAATGGAGATCATCGGAAAGCTTCCTACTTGTTGTCGGCTATATTGTAAGTCATTTCCAGTAAATATCACAATATGTGTTTCATCTTTCAAGCGGTCATGTCTCGAGTCTGATCTTGCACACGCAGCTGATGGGTACGTGGTTTGTGTTTACATGACGTAACGCTTGCTGAAAGGACACGGTGTCTCTCTCTGTGGCCGAGTTCTCTCCATCATTACGGTTATTGTTGAATCATCCCTCGTTACGCTCAACCTAACGTTACATTTCATTTTCAATTAATGAAAGTCACGTTTAATGAAATGGACGTTGTTGGATTTCCGTCATGCGGTGCATTCAGTGTGCGTGAGGGAGACAGCCGCGGTAGTGCTGCTTTTTTTCTTCTTTTTTTCACAATCAAATAATAATTTGAATACACAAATATTCTAATTTATAATATTCACTGACAGCCCAGTTGTCATGCAATTGTATTTCCATTTTTAGGACTTGTTGCCTTTTAAAAGCTGAGGGTCAAAGTTCATTCATGATCTTCGAAACAGTAGTTGAGAAAACAAAAAAAAACCTTATCAAGGCCTTAGTGGGAGATTGTTTTCTCAACTGCTGAAAGGACTTTTAACCTGAAAAAGCAGTGTGATTGCTAAAAAAGGCTAAAAGGTTTGAGGGTCAGTATTCTGTGTCTTACTTGGCACTCTGGGGTCTGCTGAAGAGAAAGCTTTTTTGTTCCATGGTGGGAATGATGGTGCACTTCTCACTGCGGTGGTAGAGTCATTCCACCACTGGGGGGCTGACTGTAATTTCTCTCTCTCTGTGTGTCTTTGCTCCAGACGGCACTGCTGAAGCCTGAGAGGTCAGTCCGCGGCAGGAGGCGACGAGGCGCCAGGTCTCAGAGGCAGTGATTGGTGGAGGGAGCTGTAAGTCAGAGCTGTTCACCAATCAGAGGCAGCCAGACGCCTCTTCTTTCCCGCCCTCCATCTCTTCACCATCTTCACCACTGTTTAGACCTTTCTTTTTTCTAATTCAACTGCACTAATATTAATGCCGTTGTCATGTCAACCATCGTTATGGCAACCACTATGAAAAAACACATAGGAGAGAGATCTAGTCTGAAAAGTTAATTTATAAAAAAAATTGTAAAAAAAACAAAAACATTGAAGATAAATTTTGTGGCTACTTTTTCACTTAGGTCTTCTCTTAGGTCTAGTTCACAAAATAATGGTTGCTTCACTTTGTGATCAGAGATCTGTTAAATGTGGTTGGTGTTAGAATTATATCAATGAGAAAACAGAAAAAACAAGAGTACTGTTTTCTTCTCATCAGTGTATAACTGTGAGTCAGGACGAAGCCCAACTACTTGAACGATGCTCTCTGTTGAAAGTGTGTCAGTCTGCGTGTGGATGTGTGTGTGTGTGTCTTTTTATGTATGTGTGTGTGTGTGTTGGACAACAGTGCTGTTGCTGAGCCCCTCACTGTCCGACCGTTAGTGGAATTTAATTTCATTCTAGTGAACGAGACTCTGTCTGTTTGCAGAGACACACAGTGGTTGTATGTCAAAGAAATGTTTTGAAGGGTTTTCAGAAGGTGCTGGAAGAGAATATACAGTAAGAAGGAACAGACTTGAGTTTTCTTTTTTCTTTCACAGTATAAAATATGTTTTTATATTGGACAAGCCGAGGAAATGATGTCCACCGTATCAGGTTTCATGAATCAGTTTACATCAACCGCTGGTCACAGAAAATACCGTTTTTATCATGATTCCACGTGTCCTGTGAGCTGCTCCTTAATGGTTCGCACATCACTAATTATTTTATCAACTAAGAAAACGTTAATTTAAAGGAGAACAACGGCCATTTTTAAAACATTAATATTATTCTGCAGGCTATATAAAATGATGGAAAAAAATACTGCAACTTGCTCATGTACGCGCCGGAAAACCACAAGGTGGTAGCGTCATCACGGAAAACAGTAACTGCCAGTCAGTGGTGATATGAATTGAGTATAGAATATCAACATTTGCATTATAAATAAACATGCTGTCACTTTCTGAAACTATTTTATGTTAACAATAGAGCTGTCAATTGATTAAATCATTTAATCACACATTTTTTATCTGTTCAAAATGTATCTTAAAGGGAGATTTGTCAATTTAATACTCTTATCAACATGGGAGTGGACAAATATGCTGCTTTATGCAAATCTATGTATATATTTATTATTGGAAATCAATTACCAACACAAAACAATGACAAATATTGTCCAGAAACCCTCACAGGTACTGCATTTAGCATGAAAAATATGCTCAACTCATAACATGGCAAACTCGAGCCCAACAGTCAACAACAGCTGTCAGTGTGCTGACTTGACTATGACTTGCCCAAAACAATGTGATCATAAAGTGGGCATGTCTGTAAAGAGGAGACTCGTGGGTACCCATAGAACCCATTTTTATTCACATATCTTAAGGTCAGAGTTCAAAGGACCCCTTTGAAAATGACCATGACAGTTTTTCCTCACCAAAATGTAGCGCAAGTTTGGAGCGTTATTTAGCCTCCTTGATACTGATGGATTCCTTAGGTTTCACGTGATACCAGCATCTTCACTCTAGCTTTAAAACTGAGTCCCCTACAAACCTCCGAGAGGTCGATTACATTAATGTGTTGAATAAATTAGTAGCGTTAAAACAAATTTGCATTAATGACAGCCCTATTGTTAACATAGAAGAGTTTCAGAAAGTGACAACATGTTTATTTATATTGCAAATGTTGAAATTCTATACTCCATTCATATCGCCACTGACAGGCAGTTACTGTTTACTTGATCGCGCTGCCACCTTGTGGTTTCCCGCCGTGTCCTCGCAATATGCGCGTACATGAGCAAGTTGCAGTATTTTTTCCATCATGTTATACAGCCTTCAGAATACTATTCTTAAAAAATGTCTGTTGTTTCCGTTTAAACTTCTTTTGTACAACTCTTTGAATCATGTCATAACACGTCAGGATACCCCTGACCGGTCAGGAAAATGAAGTGAATCTGACAACATCCGTTTTTTGACGTTTGCAAGGTCCACAACAAATAATTCAGAAAAACTTTGAGCACCATTTGTCACATTTTGGCAACCCACTTCATTCGTCGCTGTGAAGAATTACATGTAGCTGTGGTGTGATGGAGACTATTTAATGTCCGTTGATCCAACACCCACCCAAAACTTTCACCGCCCAGCCGGGAGATAAATGTCTGGAAAAGGTTTTGAATTTCAAGAAGGAATATTTGCAGGAATCAGGAGGTTAATACAAAGTACAGTATGTCCTTTGATTGGTTGAACGAATGGCTGGACAACGTAAACACAGGGAGCGATGACGTGTTACGTGGATCTGTTGAGCCCGTGTGTTACTGTGGATAATAATATCTTCCCTCTGTCTCCTCATGTCACTGTTTGAGCTCTCCTCCACACACTGCCCTGCCCCAAGAGTACTGGCATCTCTTGCTGTATTTAAACAAAAAAAAAAAGAATAAAGAAAAGTGAAAAAGAAAGCAGATTATGCAATTTCTACACTTGGAGATTTGTACATATGTACAGTTAATGTGTTTTATTTTGATTTTATATTGTTAGAGAAAGAGACAAGAGAGAAAAACAATGAATTGTGAATTTTTCTGGGAATTGTAATTAAGTATTTTTCTCATTCTACCCCTTGCTTTCAATACTTATGTTTAAAAAGACGATTAAATTGTGGACTGTAGCTTTCTTTTTTATATGGGAGTCTTTTTTATTTAATATTAAACTATTTACAGAAAATGTACCTTGTGTTGATTTCTCTTCTGAAAAGGATGTTAAACATGTAGTGATGCAGTTTCTAGGTAATTTGCCTTTAACTCTCACACATTGTCTTATTGAACATGGGCATAACATTGTTCGCTGTTACTACAAAAAATAACAAGATATTAGTTTTGAATAATGTGAATGCTAGCACTAGCTGAGTCAAGGTTAGCTGAGTGAAATAACTGAAAGGGTTAGTTCAGATTTTTTGAAGTGAGATTGTCTGGTTTTACCAAAATTTGAATGTTCTCATTTGAATACATAAGGAACACCACCGTGAAGCTACAGAATGATATAGAAACCAGGGCTGTCAATCGATAAAATATAAAATATTTAATCGTGATTAATCACACATTTTTTATCTTTTCAAAATGTACCTTAAATGGAGATTTGTCAAGTATTTAATACTCTTATCAACATGGGAGTGGACAAATATGCTGCTTTATGCAAATGTATGTATATATTTATTATTGGAAATCAATTAACACAAAACAATGACAAATATTGTCCAGAAACCCTCACAGGTACTGCATTTAACATAAGAAATATACTCAAATCATAACATGGCAAACTGCAGCCCAACAGGCAACAACAGCTGTCAGTGTGTCAGTGTGCTGACTTGACTATGACTTGCCCCAAACTGCATGTGATTATCATAAAGTGGGCATGTCTGTAAAGGGGAGACTCGTGGGTACCCAGAGAACCCATTTTCATTCACATATCATGAGGTCAGAGGTCAAGGGACCTATTTGAAAATGAACATTCCAGTTTTTCCTCGCCAAATTTAACGCAAGTTTGATGCGTTAAATAACCTCCTTCCCGACAAGCTAGTATGGCATGGTTGGTACCAATAGATTCTTTAGGTTTTTAGGTTTATCTTCACTCTAGCTTTAAAACCGAGTCCCCTACAACCTAGAAATCACAAGTAATGCGTTAAAGAAATTAGTAGCGTTAAAACAAATTTGCGGTAACACGTTATCATGTTAATTTTGACAGCCCTAATATAAACCTCAAAAAAATAAATAAATGATTTAATTTCTTAGTAAATTAAGAATATCCCATAATTATCTGTGTATTTTGATGTAGATAAATTCAGGAAAAATAAATGTACAGGATTGCGCAGCCTGGGTAAGTATATGTATTCAATGAGTGCTTTCTGAATTGTATTTGTAATATCAGTCATTTGTTCACTCTAGAAGTATAATAAGTATATATTTTTAATGGGCATGTTAATGTTTTTTTTCTTTTTGACATTGTGCTGCATCATCCCAGTCTCATCAGACACTGTGATGCTCCTTCAAGGAGCCTGAGATGAGGCCTAAACTCATCTTTTAATCAATAATCACCACTGTCTTCCCATAATGGTTCCTCATCTTATGCCTTCCAAGAAACACAGTCAGGCATCAGAGAGAGAGGCCAAAGTATGACTTTGAGGATTAGTCACTGCATCATCACCATCAGGCCTATTAATTCCTCTCTCCTTGGTTGGGCCAGAGTGTCTCTCAGAGTGTCTCTCAGAGTGTCTCTCAGAGTGTCTCTCAGAGTGTCCCTCTGTTGACATTATTGGGTTGGAGTCCTGTCTAGGGGAGCCACCATTATCTGTACAGCTATGTCTGTAGTAGGGACCATAGAGCCAGTCGCTGGGGCAACCAGGGTCAGAGATGCCAGAGGAACCGAGTAAGTCAAAACATGATGAGGGTAAAACACTGAGCACCAGGGAGGAAGGGCAGAGTTGTGAGGTCTTCACGCAGAGAGCACCTCAATGTGGAGACCTGACAATTGCTCCTTGATCAAGCTTCAATAAACCTTCTGTGTAAGACATCAACAGCTCCGGGGCCTCTTCCTTTATTATTGAGTTAACTTGTGTATCATAAATTCCACCACAGTAATGAAGTTATCCTTCATAGCTGTGTGAGGATGTGACGCTGCAGCGTGCTGCTCTGTGTTTCCTGTGCTGTGAGGATGCTGAGCTGATGATGATGCTGAGGCTGTGGTGGTGGTGATGGTGGGTACCACTTTAAAAGAGGCGGATGCAGACCACGCCCTTCCTCTGCTCCCCGACAGAGGGCGCTGTGGCGACCAGAGAGAGGCCGAGCATCATCATCATCATCAGCAGCTTTTACCTCACTGCCCTTCCAGCAGCATCTCACCTTCAACCGGCCTGACGCACATCCATCCACCGCCGCACCCGAGAAGAACAAACACACACAAGAGAGAAGAAACACAACAAGGAGAATCGAGCATCATCACAGTCGGTTGTTTTTTTAATGATGTAGGGGATCGTTTTGCGGTTTGACGTCTAATTTAAATCCTAGCCCGCCTCTCTGCGACAAGGAGAAACAGCATCCAGCTGCGCATCAATAAAAAGAAGCATCCTCTCTTCTCAGCTTCTTTAGGATAAAAACCTCTCCACGCAGAAGGACGAAGTCGTTGCGCATCCCTTGGTCGTTTATTTTGACGGTCACATCAGGCCCAAACATCCTCCTCCTCCTCCTCCTCCTCCTCTTCCTCAGCAGCAGCAGCAGCATCTCTCCGCTCAGCATCCTTCCTCCTCCTTGAATCTGCGCCATGGCCGACATCCCAGCGGATTGCAATATCAAAGTGTTGTGTCGCTTTCGTCCTCTCAACCAGTCTGAGATCGTCCGAGGGGACCAGTTCATACCCACGTTCCAGGGAGACGACTCTGTCCTCGTCGGGGTGAGTAGAAAAGGGAGGCAGGAGGCGCTTTGTTGTGCATCATGCAGGCCCTTCATCAATAAATCATCAGCTGGTTTGGGTCGTGGATCTGAAGGGAACATGCAGGGAAATATGACACCTTTACCCAAACAACAAAATCTACCTTATCCTTAACATGACAAAGCACAAATATCTGCATGTTAATGTTGTTAAACTGGTCTCTTGCAACAGCTGACTAAGGTCTGCACTGTGCAGCCTATGAATGAAACACACCTTGTTATCATAAACATAGGGCACGTTTGAGATAAACATGCTGACATAACACTAGGTATTAATTTGCTGTGTTTTTCTCTAGGCCTAAAAAATATGACACCTTTCCACCCCAAAAAAATCTATCTTTTCCTTAACATGACAAAGCACAAAAATCTGCATGTAATGTTGTTAAAGTGCAAACTGGCCTCTTGCATCAGCTGACTAAGGTCTGCACTGAATGAAACACTCCTTGTTATCATAAACATAGGGCACTTTTGAGATAAACATGCCAACATAACACTAGGTATTAAGTTGCTGTGTTTTTCTCTAGGCCTAAAAAAATATGACACCTTTCTACCCCAAAAAAATCTATCTTTTCCTTAACATGACAAAGCACAAATATCTGCATGTTAATGTTGTTAAACTGGCCTCTTGCAACAGCTGACTAAGGTCTGCACTGTGCAGCCTATGAATGAAACACACCTTGTTATCATAAACACAGGGCACTTTTGAGATAAACATGCCAACATAACACTAGGTATTAATTTGCTGTGTTTTTCTCTAGGCCTAAAAAAATATGACACCTTTCTACCCCAAAAAAATCTATCTTTTCCTTAACATGACAAAGCACAAAAATCTGCATGTAATGTTGTTAAAGTGCAAACTGGCCTCTTGCATCAGCTGACTAAGGTCTGCACTGAATGAAACACTCCTTGTTATCATAAACATAGGGCACTTTTGAGATAAACATGCTGACATAACACTAGGTATTAAGTTGCTGTGTTTTTCTGTAGGCCTACTTGAGTAATCCTGATTCATATCACACATCTAATACAACCCTCAAAAGGTAAATATGTAGGCCTAAATGAATGGAAAGTATTTTCCATTCATTCATCCTGAGTGTTCAAGTTACTTATCCTAATGAACCTCTCCTATAGTGCTGCCATATGAAGGAGGTCAGCCTACAGCACATAAAGCTTTCTATTCTACTCTGTTGTGGCTTCATTACTCAGCAGGTGCAGTCAGATATGTTGGTGCAGAGGTGACGTCTGGTGATGATCTTTGTAGTAGATGTTGAAGTTTGGAGAAATGGGGGCCTGGTGAGCTGCAGGTGGAACAAAATCTGCTGCTGCTGCTTGTCTTGTTTACTCTGAAGATTAGTTTATGTTTGTAAGGAAGGAGATACATAATTCATTCACTGTTTTCTTTCAGGATACTTGAATTCGATTTTTGTCAAAACCTATGTGTATCAATTCAGTATTTATTTCTTTGTACTATTTGTATTGTTTACGACTTACAGAACAGTTAACTTGTATATAGACGTTATTATCTCTTATTTTATTGTTGGTCATTGGTGCCTTTTTATATATTTATATAATATTTATATATACATCTATTTTTTTATACTACTCTTTACCTTTATTGTACAGCTTCGTTGTCCTTGTACTGTTATTTCTATTTCTGTGCTATTTTGGGAGAGATGCAAAAAAATGGAGTCAAATTTCAGCTGTACGTGCACACGTACTTGGCAAATAAATCTAATTTCGGGGGAAAAATAATATGCCAGAGTAACCTTATTTCAGTGTTAGTTTCTAATATACATCAAATTATTTTAAGAATTTTATGGTGCCATATATCTGAATTATTAGGGCAGCAATCTGCCTTATTTAGTATGATTTTAAGAAACTAATACTAATTTCTCGAAAACATACATTTTTATACTATTTAGTATAGTATAGTATTTTTTAGTATTTCAATTGTAAACAAAGAAAGGAGATTTTGTTGCATCGGTGTCTTGCAGATTAGTGATTCGGCCAGTGCTAAGTGGTTCACATTTACATATGAAATTCAGAGAAATTAATTAGAATTGATCCCATCATGGAGGCCAAAATCATTCCATATCCATCCAGTGTAAAGACCAACTAAAGGAAGAATTGTAACGCAATTTTATCTTTTTTTGCTTAAATATGTTGCTGGTTGTATCTCTTTAGATGTTTTGTTCTTGGCCAAGTGTGTCGTATCTGAGGAAAGCTAAAAGAAACATAAATAGAGAACACAAGGAGTGCTACAAGGAGAGGAATAGCTAGCTGTGGTCCTCCTCTATAGCAGATAAATGCAGTGTGCAGAGGAGGGAGGAATGATGCTGAAACTTTCTCCAGCGATAATGGAGACATCTCATCCTGACCTTCCTCTCTCCTCTCTGGATGATGCTGGACAGTAGAGTCAGAAACTGATCTCTCTAATTGCCCACAGAGAGGATCAATGATCTTCCAGCGAGCTCATACATCAGCAGCTGACCTGCTTTGTCTCTGGCTCCATCTTTCTGTCTCTCTCTCTGTCTCATCTTACTGTTCTCTCTCTATTTTGTTGCTGCCTCTTTGACTCTCACCCTCATCTTTCTTTTACTAATCTGTCTCCATTTGTACGTCTCTTTCTGAGCCTCCTCCTCCTCGTCCCTCCTCCTCCTCCTCCTCCCCCATCGTCCTGGGAGTGAAAGCCTCCCTCTGGTAAATCACTGTGCCATGGGGGGCGGCCTGCAGATGAGTCAATTTGTTAATGACATTTAATACGGCTCTTGTTCTGGGCAGCTGTCATTATTGTGTTGCATTGTGGCCTCTGTATCAGATGGGACGGTGACATTCATAGCTTGGTTTCTGCAGCGAGGCCCGGTCAGAGCTGACTCACTCTCTCGTCTGTGTTTCATGCAGGATTGTTTGTATTTTAGGAAGATTTTTATTTTTGGGGCATGACAATTTTTGAATAAACAAAATGCATTCCTGTGGATTTAGCTTCCAACTCTCTCACAAAATGAGGGCGAACATCAGTGTAAAAATCAAAGCACATCTTGAGTGTGTTGTATTCTCATGTATATTCTACTGAGCTTTGCAGTAATTTAACATTGTGTAAGCAATGCGTTTCTGTGTTTGTTGACCTACTTCCTTGTAGTGTGCACAAGTGATAATTTGAATACAAGATGCTCAATGTTGAAACTCATTCTGAGAAATTAGCATCTGTAATTTATTTTCTTATATTTAATCAGTTTTTCTTAAAACCCAAAACATGTTCCTGCAGTTATCAGTTCATGTTCTAAACAAATGGATCTACGGCTTCTCTGAACAGTTAAATTTCCTCATTTATAGAAATAATTCAACATTTTGGGAAATATGCTCATTTGTTTTCTAGTCAAGAGTTAGATGAGAAAATTGATACCACTCTCATATCTGTCCATTATATATGAAACTACAACTAACAAAGTTAAGTAGCTAGCTTCAGGATGTTCTCATAGCTTTACCTATATGAAAAGTAATGCACTGTAATTCGTATAATATCCCACAAAAAACGACAAATGCCACGTAGGGAGGAGGTCGGGGTGGTTGGGTGAGTCAAAAAACACTGGATTTTCGTCCAGGAGACCAGCGTTCATGTCTGGTGTGAAACCAGAAGTCAACGTAGATTTATTTGTCACGTAACTTCCGTACTTAAGTTACAGCACTTCCTGAGTTATTTTAACAAAAAACATGATCTTCTCCTAAACCTAAGTAGTTTTTGTCCCGTACAAAGCCTGGAAGCACAGGAAGTCACTGCGCCTGGCCAAAAATATAGTCCAACACATAACCCCCTTAAAAGATCACAACTTTTACATTTTTGTACAGATCAAAGAAACAAGATTAAAACATGGTAACTATAGTGAGCTTTAGAGGACCTGGCTAGCTGTTCCCAGTCTTTGTGCCACGCTAAGCTAACGGTCTCCTGGCTGTAGCTTCATGTTCATCGTACAGCAGCTCACAACAACAACAACTCTCTGCAAGAAAGTGAATGAGTGTATTTTACAAAATGTAAATAAGATAAAAAGATTATTATTTTAGAGTGCTACAGGAATGAGTCCTAAAACCCTGAAATGAGTTAGAATTTTTGTACTTCCAGTTCCCTCGTCTGGAAGTCAATGTTTTTTTTTAATGGGTTTTTAGGTAGATGCCTGAAAGTTTAAGAGATTTTAACGTTTTACGACATGAAAAACCTCACTTGTGAATTTTGAACCTTTTACGTGTTTTTAAAAAGTGGCCGCCTTTAACTTAGTGGTGGTGATGTGAAGTCCCATGATCGTGTTGTAGTTTGTTTATAACGATAGCTTTTTACTTCTGCCGATTGTATTCGCACAAAAATCATAAAAGTGGTGTTCATTTGTGGAGATTACCTTGAACAAAACGCGTCAGTATCATTGCCGTTATCATCACTTATTTTCTGCAATAATCCAAAACCCAATGGAAAAATGACATCGGCTTTTTGTCGAGGGAACCAGTGCGATGCTAACTTTCGGGTTGCAGCCAAGGCCTATGGAAAGGAGGCTGGGTCACGGGCGGATATGGGTCTTGGGGTATAACACATGCCCAGTATAACTGAAGCTGCGGTCGTGCGTTGCGATTGGCTCAATTTCGGCGTGTGCTGGCCAGATTTGACTGCGCATGTGTTATACCCCCGGTGATATGACGCATGACCCAGCCTCCTTTCAATAGGCCTTGGTTGCAGTATTCTATTAGCATTCAGCAAAAAACATACACTGGTACACTATCAAAGCATCATGGGAACTGTAGTTCTAAAATAACTAACAAAATAATTGTTCAGATTGTAGAATTCATTACAGCAACAGATACTCCTTTATCTTAGAATATGTACATAAAACCCTGGGAACATGTTTCTATTTCTCAGAAAATCTGTTGAAATGAACCCACAATGAGAGAACCCATCGAGTTCTAGATGATGATGAGTAACAGAAGCTCGTTAGCCCGACGAGCTCCACCTGAGGGCACTGCAGCAAGCTAGTATAGCACCTCACTGGATACACAGCTATTAATGAGAATTATCTTTCATATTGTTCCCATGTTAGATATGAAGCTATAGTAATAGAAAAAGAGCATTTTCTTTTTGGTCTGTTATCTGAAGCTGCCAGGGGCCTGGATGAAATCTGGCTCTGACTAGCTGAGAGAAAGAAGCACTGCAGAGCTGGTCTTCCTCACTCTGCTGATATCATCTTCTTTTGTTGTGTGCTTTCTTTTGGGAAGATGAAAGCAGCGTTGTACAAACCATCTAGAAAATGGTAGCAACACTGAAGCACTCTCAAAGACTGCAGGGTGATACTGCTTTTTTTTGCCGTGTCATGAGGAAATATGATGATATGAGTCTTGTTTTTTGCTTGAGTGTGATTTCTAAAAACATTTTCAAAGAGAGCTATCAAGAGAAAAGATTTTTTTTTTTTATATGAATAATGTTTGAGTTAGGCTGCCCCCTTTTATTCGATTTGTTGACTGATCGGTCGTTTTGGTCTTAGTCGACTAAGATTTCTTTAGTTGATTAGTAATTTTTTATGCTTTTTTTCATACTGGATGACTTATTTCCAAGAAACCTATGAGCACATCTCTGGTAAACATTAGATTTAAAGTGGTGCTTTTGTGAGATTCAGAGTCGACTGAGAGTCGTTTTGGTCAAGAACAGCCCTACTGTGATTACATGTCATCAGTTTTGATTTTTTCCGATATGACAACATCAATATGTCGTGTTGGTCTGTAACATGAATGTGTGTTTTCCCATGAGAGATGACATTTAAAGGTTTAAACCATGACTCACCCATTTCATATGTGTGTGCATCTCATTCTTTCATGGTTTCGTGCAAACAGAGGATAAATCCGTCACTGGCCACCTCACAGGGATGACATCATTTCCCAGATCTCAGACTGATGACTATAGCTGCTAGAAAAGAGATTTGAAAATGGATTTATTTGAATGTCCTGAGACTAGACTGAAAAATCTGATCTCAATTTGGAGATAAACCACTTTATCTTTTATGTTTTTGTGTTAATAGTTTGTTGTTGTCCTTCACAGGGGAAGAACTATGTGTTCGATCGAGTGTTTCCGACCAACACCACCCAGGAGCAGGTGTACAACACCTGCGCCAAGCAGATTGTCAAAGGTACGGATGATTAGGCACGTCATAAATATGTCAGATATGTGAAATATATGTGCTGCGGTCTCATTTGTGGTTCTGTTATTTTCTCTCATAGATGTTCTGGGTGGATACAATGGCACTATCTTCGCATATGGACAAACCGCCTCCGGGAAGACTCACACCATGGAGGTACAGTATTCAGAGCAATAAAGCCACCTGAATATCATCCAACCACTCAGATCTGGAAAGCTGTTTACCGCAAAGTCTACTGTGAAGTTTTTCTTGTGTTTCAGTATGTTTTTTCCCATTCGTCAAACATTTTGGGGAGTTTTGGGTCTTTTGTGATAATCTTATAGAACAATGAACTAATTTATTTACGCTGCACTTTTGTTACACTTTACATTACGGCTAAGATTAATTTTAATGTCACTAGAAACTGGTGGAAGATCTCACAGAAGTGATCCACCAGTCTTTCTTTTTATGACTCTACTTGTAGGGCTGGGGGCGATAATTAAATATGATGATTTATCATCTTTCAATTGGAATTATATCGTGATGATGTCATATATCGAGATATCGTGGTACAAAATTACGTCATCTAGATTAATAATAACAAGCACATACTAACTCAAACTTCTGGTCATTTTGCACTAAAGTTCTTAATTTAAATAAGAAAATACTCAGTACTTTTTATTTGTCAAGTATTTAATTCACTCAGGAGTATACATTTATTTATTGAATTACCAGAAAACATGCTATATTTTGATATATACTGTATATCGTTATCCAGATATGAAATGACCCGTATCGGGATAGAAGATGTCACCAAGCCCTAACTACTTCTTTGTGGATCTACCAGCTCTTTTTTTCTGCCCAGCCTTTTAATGTCCTTTGATTTAACAGACATTTTATGAGAATATAAAGGCATCATTGCCTGAAGTCTCCATTAACCTTTGGCTCCGGATAGCTATCACCTTTATCTGTGACTTCCTGTTTCAGGGCAAGCTGCACGACCCTCACCTGATGGGCATCATTCCTCGCATCGCTGAGGACATTTTCAACCACATCTTTGCCATGGATGAAAACCTGGAGTTCCACATCAAGGTTAGTCTATTTAATGTCTTGTGTTATGTTTCTTGTCTTAATAGTTTTTCTTGTATCAATCTTTACCTTTTGTCTGCAAACAGTTAAAAAACAAACTTGAATGCACTTTTACTTAAAGATACGATGACACATTTCTGCCTGATCTAAATCTGGTTTCTCTATTTTTCTTTCTTCTCCAACAGGTTTCATACTTTGAAATCTACATGGACAAGATCCGTGACCTTCTGGATGGTTCGTGCTTTAATGAGCTCTTTGTGAATCACCTGCAGCAGCATTTTGATTTGATATTGTGAAATATAAACTATAATTTCTCTATTTTTTTTTTAGTGACAAAGACCAACCTGTCTGTCCACGAGGATAAGAACAGGGTGCCATTTGTCAAGGTTTGTCAAAGTGATTTTTATGTCGTCTTTTTAGGTGAAAATCTTCCTGTTTGTTACATCAGATCCATGAAATCAAGTCTGACTCCTATTCTGTCTCTCTTTTCTCCTCTCGTCTCCTCCCCTCTCTTCTTGTTTCCTCTCCTCTCATTTCCTCTCCTCTCTTCTTGTTTCCTCTCCTCTCCTCTCCTCTTGTTTCCTCTCCTCTTGATTCCTCTCCTCTTGTATCCTCTCCTCTCCTTTCCTCTCATCTTGTTTCCTCTCCTCTCATTTCCTCTCCTCTTGTTTCCTCTCCTCTTGTTTCCTCCCCTCTTGTTTCTTCTCCTCTCATTTCCTCTCCTCTCGTCTTTTATCCTCTCCTTTCGTTTCCTCTCTTCTCCTCTCCTCTCCTCTCCTCTCGTATCCCCTACTCTCCTCTCCTCTTGTTCCCTCTCCTCTCGTTTCATCTCCTCTCCTCTCATATCATCTCCTCTCCTGTCATTTCCTCTCCCCTTGTCTCTCTCCTCTCCTCTTGTTTCATCTCCTCTCCTCTCATTTCCTCTTCTCCCCTCTCGTTTCTTCTCCTCTCCTATCGTTTCATCTCCTCTCCTCTCCTCTCCTCTCCTCTCCTCTCCTTTCCTCTCCTGTCCTCTCCTTGTTTCTTCTCCTCTCCTCAGGGATGCACTGAGCGTTTTGTCTCCAGCCCTGATGAGGTGATGGATGTGATCGATGAGGGAAAAGCTGCCCGTCATGTCGCTGTGACCAGTGAGTCTTTATCTTACAATATTGTTGTTACAACACAGAATACACAATGGGTACATGAATATTGTAATTCAGGACAGAAATCAGTTTTTCAAATATATATAATAATAAAACAAAACATACCAAAAGACAAATGCTTACAGTAATACATTTTTAGATCTTGAGAATATAATTCTCTTGTTCCTCTACTTCCACATCACGTGATCTAGTTTCTCTCCAGAGCCGGCAGCAGCACTCACAACGTGTCACTGATGCGTGAAGTGACAGCTGAGTTCATGTAGCATGTTATTGTGTCTTGTTATGTAATGTCCGTGTTACAGCCCACTATAATTTTCAAGCTTCATTCATTCCCATAAAAAGAAATAATATCCTGTCAGAGTTCACTGTAATGTAATTGGCAGAGATGTGCAGTTATTGTGGGTTTGGAGAAAGAAACAAAGCAGAACAACGTCCCTGCCCGGAGCCGTTATCCCAATAAAGTAATTCGTAGTAACAAACAGAAACAGCTTGTCTAATGCTGTATTCAGTGAACTGGAAACAGTATGTTTATATCTCTAATGCATGTTACAAAACCTTCAAATCACTGGAAATAAAAGCTCTCTGATCTGTAATTCCTGCAGCTTGTTTTGTCCTCCGTGCTGCTGACTCACTCCTCTGTGGTCCAGTAATAATATCTGACTCATGGCTCCAATACTGCATTAAACAATATGTCATTATTGTAAAAAAAAGCTGCTAAAACTAATGTGACGTTATTACCAGTAAACCCAGTGATTGTATCTCGTCAAATCCAGAAAAATGCTTCAGTAGTGTACGCATTTGTCTTATAATGTGTCAGTAGGATCGCTCTAATTTGGTTTGATGTTAAAATGTTGTGTTTCAAGAAATAGATTAATATGTCTTTCAAATTAAAGACCCTCAACAAACAACAACTTAATGTGTTATCATTGTTTTCCTATGCTGTTCAAAATGTGTTTACCTCAGTAATACTTGTAAACACAGGAATACAATAGGCCTACGTATGCAATTATCAGGAGTTGAGAAGCACAGAGCTGCTTAATCGTTGTTTAGAAATTTAAATTATTCATTATAATCGATCTGTTAAAAGAAGTGTATGCACTTTGGGGCTGTGTGTATCCAGTCAAAGACTTAATTATAGATGCTGAAGTCCTCTCCAAGGCTTTTTGGGGTCTTATGTAAGGTGAACAAAACTGATTTGTTTATAAAAACAGATATTAGAGAGAGTGGATAAAATGATGTTTTTGCAGATATAGGCACTTCCTCGGCTACAGTTATTTATTAATGGCTGTGAGAGTTCTGCATCGTGTTGCAACTTAAAGATGAAAAACACAGATTGCTCGTCTGGTGCAGAGCGCTATAAAAGAACACGGGTGTTATAAATCATCTGTCCGTTGAGCCAATACACCAGACGGGCCAATAAAACAGTGTCTGACCCAACTCATCCCCTTCACACTGAGCTGCAGCTTGTGCTCTGGCAGAAGATACAAAGCCTCTTGGTGCATGCAAAATCTCTATAAATATTAATTTCTGCCTGTGTGTTACAACTTTAGATAAACAGCCTCGTTGTAATGGGGTTGTATAATGCGTAGATAGTGTGAGCTAGACTGCGTGGGCTTTGGATTTTGTGGATTTTACGTACATGTGAGGGAAATGACGGAGGCCAAGACAAATTTCATTTTGACAAATTAAATAGATCTTATACTTATGAGATTATACAATATTTAGTAAAAGAAAGCTCAGTAGAGCAGAAATAAAATACAACTTTTTAATTGCTAACAATGTCATGATAATTAAAGCCTACAACAGATTAGCTTTGAAAACCGACTGAATGTCAGCAGCAGTGAGGCTGCGTTCAGGAGCAGCACCGTCTCCTCTGTTTCCTGGTTGTTGCCTGCTGACTCACGGTGCAGCAGTTTGGCGTGCTGATAGCAGACTAATGGAGCGACACTCTGCAGACGCTGAGCTGATGCCCTCAGATACCATCTGCAGAGAAACCTGAACTTACTTTCTGTCTGGTGAAGAGATGCATTCAGATCAATGTGGCTTGTTATCTGCACTCTGCGAAATGACGATGCCATCATTCTGCTGCAGGAGTGACTCGTTCTGATTGACAGAAAGATTTCAAATGCACAGAAAAATACCTTCAAATTAATCCGTTAAAGGAACAGTGTGTAGCATTTTGGGGGATCTATTAGCAGAAATGTAATGTAATATTCATAACTATGTTTTCATTAGTGTTTAATCACCTGAACCGCCAGCCGCCGTCTGACTTCCTTTGTTCCTAAAGTAGTGTTATTATGGTAAAGATGGCGAATGGTGTTACCACAGTTTTGCACTCGGCGGCTCACGTTACCGCAGTCTTGTAAAGGGAGGAGTGAGCGGAGGGGTACTCAGTTGGTTGCAATCTGCAACCACACCATTAGATGCCGCCAAATCCTACACACTGCACCTTTAAGGTGACATAAGAACTGCTGGTACTAGATAAGAAAGAGGCATGTAAATAATAGTTTGTATGTTTTATAAATGTAAATGTTTTGTAATGTAATATTTAAATGGTGAATCCATTATTTTTCAGTTAAAATCTCAATGACTACACATAGTTAGTTATAGTCTCTCTTTTCTATTATGAAACTAAACTTTTGGGGGAAAAAACAGATAAAAGGAAACGTTTTCTTACTTGTATCACTTCTGAATTCTGTATCCCTCTGAAAAAGGGGTTTTAAACACCAATTTTAACATCAAAAGTTCAAAGATATGCAGTGAAACCTCTTTGCCGTTTGTTCCACTCAGCTGTCGTGTTGCTTCTGTCTTTGTGCAGACATGAACGAGCACAGCTCTCGCAGCCACAGCATCTTCCTGATCAACATCAAGCAGGAACATGTGGAGACTGAGCAGAAACTGTGTGGAAAACTCTACCTGGTGGATCTGGCTGGCAGTGAGAAGGTAGGAAACACAACAACTCCCAAGCTTCAAATGAATGACTTCTGTGTTTTTCTCTCTCATGTTTGACTCTTTCTTTATTCCAGGTCAGTAAGACTGGAGCTGCAGGAGCCGTCCTGGATGAGGCTAAAAACATCAACAAGTCTCTCTCTGCTCTGGGAAATGTCATCTCTGCGCTGGCTGAGGGCACGGTGAGCTATTTTCACCCGACTTACCTCCATTTGTAGACAGTAGAGGAACAAATGAGACTTGAGATTTATGGTAAAGTAGATCAGCAGAAATACAGATCTGGATTAAAGTAAAATAGATCAGCTAAAATATGTATGTTTAAGTCTTGATTTGGTATTTTGGAGAATACTGTATGTCAGTCAATATGTGAGATATTTAAGGAGCTGATGTAAAGTAATCTCTCCACATTTAAGTTAAGTGAAACATATGTACCTTTTCCACAACTGAAGCTTATTTTTATTGTAGAATTTGGGGATTTTGAATACATTAAAACATGTTTAATTTCCATTTGTACAACTGAAAGTGTCCTGTTTATCTGCAGGCTCCTCTCCTCTCTCATTTCTAACACTAATGGACAGTAGCTGTCGGTGCCTCCTGTCGACTTTGTTCATGAAATCCATCTCCTCCTTTCCTTTCTGCCAACTCACCAGATTTGGCTGTGAAATGCCAAAACTGTCCCCGCCAATTAACTAATAGATTGGTTGGATGCGGCACAATAAATCAGACACTTTTGACAGCAGTTTGGGGGTTTGTTAGAATCCAAAATAGAGAAATCAAGAGGAATGGAAAAGTGATCTTCTGTTGAATCACTGCAGAAGTACAAATCCTTATCCTCCTTTCTTTTCTTCATCTTTGTTTCTGTGTCTTCTTTCTCTCTGTTTCTTCTCTCATAATCTTCCCTCCCGTCTCTCCTTCTCTCTCCTGCAGAAATCTCACGTGCCGTACCGCGACAGCAAAATGACCCGCATCCTGCAGGACTCCCTCGGTGGGAACTGTCGCACCACCATGTTCATCTGCTGCTCTCCTTCCAGCTACAACGACGCCGAGACCAAGTCCACTCTGATGTTTGGACAACGGTAAATGCATTTGTGGTTACAGGCGATGCAGCTTTGGAAAGAAATAGTAGTATACAGTAGAAGCTAACTGACACTGCACACTTGACTATATTGCACGTATATTTATTTTGAGTTATTCTTTCACTACGGAGGTATGAATCTGTTTTTGAGTCAGAAGGCTCAAGAAAGGTCTCAACAATAACAAATTATCCAGTTGAACTGTTAATTAAAGGACTAGTGTATAACAATTAGTGGAATCTATTGGCAGAAATGGAATATAATTTTAATAAGCATGTTTTCTTTAGTGTACAATCACCTGATAATAAGAAACGTTGTGTTTTCGTTACCTTAGAATGAGCCATTTATACATACATACATAAGGGGCTGGTCCTCTTCACGGAGTCCATCATGTTTCTACAGTAGCTCAGAACGGACAAACCAAACACTGTTAACTTTTCCTGCTTGAGCCGAAGTCGATAATGTTACTCGCTCCCTTTGTCGCCGCCGCTCTCTCTCTCTTGCTTCACCACTCACACACAGTCTACGTACTGGCTCTGCTCCAAATTACCTACACTTCTCACAACTGGCCCTAGACATTCAAGTTTTCAAGTCGGCCACTGTGGCTCTCCAACACGCTTGGCACACGGGAGAGGCTTCAGCTGGTTGCAACCTGCAACCTCGCCGCCAGATCCTACACACTGGACCTTTAAACACAAACACTGGCCATCATTCCTTTCCTTAATCACTTAGAAAACTGATGTGTCTTTGTCTTCCTGTGTCACAGAGCCAAGACCATCAGGAACACCGCCTCCATCAACCTGGAGCTGACGGCGGAGCAGTGGAAGAGGAAGTACGAGAAGGAGAAGGAGAAGAACAAGACTCTGAAGGAAACCGTCCAGAAGCTGGAGACCGAGCTCAACCGCTGGAGGAACGGTGAGACGTGTTTTTCTGACTGACTGAACTCCAACAGAAATCTCGTTTTAACAGCCTTATTCTGATGTATTTGTGTTTCTGTCCTCTTTGTCCCTTCATCCCTTCCCTCAGGAGAGGACGTGCCTGAGACGGAGCAGACCACGCCAGACGTGGTGACCCGTTTCGAAACCATTGAGGACCGTCCTATTCTGGACAACGACACCTCCTCCATCGTGGTCCGCATTTCTGAGGAGGAGCGGCAGAAGTACGAGGAGGAGATCCGCAAGCTGTACAAGCAGCTGGATGACAAGGTCCAAACACAAAAACATGGACATGCTCATTACAACAGACAGTTTTGGCCTGTGCATTAGTAAACTAAACCTACTTTAGCTCTACTTTAATTCCATGCAAGTGATTGAGTCTGGCTGGTAGTGAAGTTGGTATTTATGATAAACTCTTGTTTATACAGGATGATGAGATCAACCTGCAGTGCCAGTTGGTGGAGAAACTGAAAGGGCAGATGATGGACCAGGACGAGGTCAGTATACACAAACAAATACACACTATATGCACACACAGACCATGTTTGAGAGGGTACTTACTAATTCTCTTTTCTTTCCGTCCCTCCCTCCCTCCAGCTCCTGGCCTCATCCAAGGGCGATGGGGACAAGGTCCAGGCTGAACTGGGCCGGCTGCAGGTGGAGAGCGACTGCGCCAAGGCGGAGGTGAAGGAGGTGCTGCAGGCTCTGGAGGAGCTGGCTATCAACTACGACCAGAAGAGCATGGAGGTGGAGGAGAAAGGCCTGCAGAACCAGCTGCTGGCTGACCAACTGTCCCAGAAAATGGTAAGTTTTAAGAGGAATGAGAGATTGACAGAAGGAGAGCTCAAATCACAAACAAGAGGTGGAACAGAAGGACGCTCGCTTGCTTGCAGTGAGTGGAAAATACTGCAGGAATTATATGACGATCAAATACTGGAGTGTGTTCGAGCCTTTTCACATTCGGGCTTAGTGTCTTAAGTCCCATTATATTTATTGTGGTACCTAAACACTGGGAGGATGGAAAAAAAACTAGATTTTTGCGATGCAACACTGTTTTCTCATGGTGGGTTGTCAGTTTCTCCTCCATGTGGCCACAACGTCTTAGAATTGTGCAATCAAATCTAAAGGACTTCTAGGTGGCGCTAGCATCCTGAACATTTTAAATGGCCATAATAACCCAGAGGCCATAAGTCTGACTCAGATGAAATCTTGCACAATCAACACGTTCTCATCCCAACATGTCACATACTGCCGCTTCCTTGCGACCCTTGACGTCACTTTAGGATTAGGTAACAAAGCCACTTAGTTAGGTTTAGGAAAAAAACAACATGGTTGGGTTTAAAACTACTAAGTTTGCACAGTAAATATGAAATGAAACATTGTGAACATAGGACACAAACGAACATCTGATTGTAACGTGAACGTGAACCTTAAAACATGGGACACGAACAGCGGTCTCCTGGATGAAAGCCTTGAGTTTGTTGGGCCCATATTCTTCCCCTCCCACTCACTCATAGTGTCTTTTTGCTCTTTAAACTATACGTCCCCACACTCCTGGTGAACTTTCCCTGAGCGTTTACTGTTGCCACAAATGGGTTTACATTGTAGTTAATGGAAAAACCGGTGTGTCTCATACACAAAGGGTGCCTTGTGCAGCGGTATCAAACGCTGATGGCTGTGGCAAAGCGTCTGTATTTGAATGAGAACAGGCTGGCACAATTCATCCTTGTAGAAAGCCCTAATGTTCCTGGACAGGTTTTGTCCTCCATCACCCAGTTATTGTAATGTTTATCACTGCAGCAATGCCTCTGACCTTTTTTGGAGTTACCTTACTCTAATATGTTTTAGATATTAGTGGATCTCCTGGTTTTTCAATCTTTTTTTTCTGGTGGAGGTATGTGGCCTCTGGGTGCTTTTTGTTGGAAAATATAGTGCTTCACTGATCCTTCCTGACCTTATCTCCCCCTCTCTTTTTCTCTGTTACAGGCCAGTCTGATGGAGCTGGAGGCTGAGCTGTCTCGTATGCAGGAAGTGAGCGGGCAGCAGAGGAAACGCATCGCTGACGTCCTCAATGGTCTGATGAGGGACCTCAGTGAGTTCAGCACCATCGTGGGCAACGGCGAGATCAAGCTGGTGAGTCGGATCTAAAAGAGGTTTCAATTAGAGGTCAAATCATGCATATACAGTCCTGTTTGTCCTGACTGGTGGAAGAGAAAATAATCATATTTTTTTCTCTCAGCCGGTGGAGATCAGCGGTGCGATCGAGGAGGAGTTCACGGTGGCTCGCCTCTACATCAGCAAGATCAAGTCGGAGGTGAAGAGCATGGTGAAGCGCTGCCGCCAGCTGGAGAACATGCAACTGGAGTGCCACCGCAAGATGGAGGAGACCGGCAGGGAGCTCTCCTCCTGCCAGCTCCTCATCTCTCAGGTGAGGGACGGAGAGATGGAATTGATGAAAGGCTTGTTGTAGTTTGTCATGGCTGGGTTTTTATGACATTTCCTGTGTGTGCGTTTGTGTCCGTGCAGCATGAAGCTAAGATCCGCTCTCTGACGGAGTACATGCAGAGCGTGGAGCAGAAGAAGAGGCTGCTGGAGGAGAGCCACGACTCCCTGAGCGAAGAGCTGGCCAAACTGCAAGACCAGGGTAACACATGCACAAAAATACTGTTGCAAAAATATTACTACAGCTACAGAACTGATGTGCGTGCAAAAGGAATTACGGAGGATTTGTTATTAGGTTGTAACTCTGTGGTGAATGCTCTCTCTCTGTTTCTCTTCTACCAGATAATTCCCTGCTGGAGGAGAAGGATGGAGAGAAGGGAGAGCTGGAGGATGGAAATGTGAAGGTAAGAAGCATTGTAAGACTATGTTTTTTTTGTGCCCAGCCTGAAATCTGAGTATATTGATCAAAATGTATTGAAATTCTGGCATGGGCATCCTGGCACCCAAGAATAGAATGCAAGAAACATACTTAATTTCAGATCTGACTTTCTGTTCAATCTACAAGATGAAATGCCTCATATTGTTTGTGTTGCACCAAGGGCTCCTCAAACGCTCTTGTTCCAAAGAATAATCCCAAACAGATTATGTGGCTTTATATTCTTTTATTGTCTAGTTTTCCCAGCATGAGACGTTGTGCTCCTTTCATTTCCAGAAGGTTCCTCGTCAGCAGAGCGAGTCTCACCGCGGCCTCCATCACAAGCAGCTGGCCCGCCTGCGGGATGAGATCAATGAGAAGCAGAGGATCATTGACGAGCTCACTGAGTCCGTGACCATCTTAATTACTTCTTTCTATACACACAAATATACTATAGATGTGATACAGTTTTCTGTACAATCATCTCTTCCCTTTTCTCTTTTTCTTCCTTTTCCTGTTTCCCTCCTCCAGTCGTAACTCCAAGCTGGAGCTGGAGCTGGCTCAGGTTCGTGCCGACTTTGAGCGCCTGAAGAGTCAGGACAACACCAAGAGCGAGCGCCTGGAGGAGCTCTCGTAAGTGTTGTGGGGGTCCATTTTCTCCCACTTGACTCCTCAGTGTGGTTGAAACAAAGTGTGGGAATAGAGTACTTTATGTGTGGGAGGAGTCAGGTTGAGGATTTCTGGGTTCCTGGGTTCGTTTTCACGATTATTTCAATCAGGGATGCATAACGATATCGGCGCATCATCGATAACGGCCGGTAAGGCTTTAAAATGAAATATCGGCATCAGTCAGAAATTAACAATTCCTTCAATATCACAGGCTGATATGAAGGGATGGGTACCAAAACCCGATATTTAATGGGCCCCGGGACTAATTTATAAAGACTTGATAAGCTCCACTTTACCGGCTCTTTTATCTGCATTTTTTAACATTTTGGTATAATTTATTATCTGTATGTAGTCTAACTGTTTAGCTTAGTTTGTCACGTATCTTAAATTTTATTTACATTTACATTTCAGATTTGTTTCCGGTAAGATATTATTGAGATAATATAGTGAATTTTCTGATGTAAACATTACTGTTGCTGCTCTAGATATTTTACATAAAAATAAATATGGCATGTTTTACATGTAGGCTAACATAAGTTGAAGTAGTTTTCTTATTTTTCCCAGTAAATGTGTTTGAATTTTGAAAAGTATGTCTGCATCTGCCAGTGGGCCACCACGATAACAGTTGGCATATGTTAATTGTACTACAGGAGAAAATTTATGTTTTCTACAATTAGGTGGAAAAATATACGATATCTGCAAAAATCCAATATTGTGCATCCCTAATTTCAATTTCATAAAAATATTTGAGGATATAATTGATTCAGTCCACTCTCCCTTCTCTTAAATTCCAGCAGAGGGCACTCAAAACAACACATAGATATTACATCGTCCTGAAGTCCACAGAAATATTGTCTTATTTGTAATGATGGTTTTTACTGTTTCCGCCAGATTCCTGCATGAGCGCCACGAGCAGACCAAACAGGACTTGAAGGGTCTGGAGGAGACCGTCGTGAGTAATATATTCACCACTATGTGTGTCTACCTCTGAAACATTGTCCCCTGCTGTGTCTCTCTCTGTCTCTCTCTTGTCTTACCTCAGTCTGCTCTCCTTTCTCTTGTATGACCTTTGACCTCCTCTCCATCTGTCTGTCCTCCAGGCCCGCGAACTCCAGACCCTCCACAACCTGCGCAAGCTGTTCGTTCAAGACCTCACGTCGCGGGTTAAAAAAGTAAGCAGCTCAAATGCGATGAGAGAAGGCAGTTTTTAATCATATTAAGGGCGTATTAAAGAATCTGTGACCTGAATACCGACTGATAAACCTCAGTAGGAATAGCAACAATATCCTCCTTTCCTTTAATCCCCCTTGACTTTTTGATATTGTGACAAGAAATTCACTTTTAGTGTAGAATAGTGGATTAAAGATCCGACAGAAAGGTCTTGCAAGGAGTAAATATGTCATCCACAATGACTCTAAAGTGACTTTGAAAGGTCTTCTCACTAGTATTTATAAATGCTTCTGTCAGTCCCCATCAGGTGTTACAGTCCTCTTCTATAAAACCTCTTCCTCTGCCTCGCTTTCTATTTATTTTCTCTTCTTCGTGCTTCGTCTTCCTCCCTGCAGAGTTCCGAATTGGAGCCTGATGATAGCGGGGGGTCTTGCACCCAGAAGCAGAAGATTTCCTTTCTTGAGAATAACCTGGACCAACTTACAAAGGTTCACAAACAGGTGAGAAACACACAGACAGGAGGCGAGGAGCTGTAACTTTTAGAGATGTAAACACAGTCTGCAGGTTGTATTTTTGTATTAGAGCAGGAGATAGAGTAACTATGATATTTCCTTTCCAAGAGATACAACGATTTTGGGGGATAATTTGCCTGCTAGGAGCCCGACCTCAGTGGGTGCATAACAGAAAAATACTTTTTTTTTTATTTATTTTTGAACACACTTCAAAGGAACAATGTGTAGCATTTAGGGGGATTTATTGGCAGAAATTGAATATAATTTTAATAAGTATGTTTTATTTAGTGTATAATCACCTGATAATAAGAATCATTGTGTTTTCGTTGCCTTAGAATGAGCCGTTTGTATCCTAATAGGGAGCGAGTCCTCTTCACGGAGTCCACCATGTACAGTAACCCAGAAAGGACAAACCAATCACTGGCTCTAGATGGGGCCATTCGCGCTTGGCACTCGGGAGAAGTTTCAGTTGGTTGCAATGTGCAACCTCACTGCTAGATGCAACCAAATCCTACACACTGCACCTTTAATGTTAAAAACCCACAAAATGTGTGTGATGTAAGCAAATAGTGCTCTCTAAACTCTGCCCTAATAGTTTTACTTAGTGACCGTTGGGATGGACGTGACTAACTAAATGATATTGTATCATATTACAGTCATTGCATTACTTCTTGGAGTGTTTTTAAACGGACTGTACTTGGCTACATATTTTCAAACCCTACTCTTCCTCTGATTATTTTTTTTATCATATTCCAGTTTTCCCACCCTGTGTTACTTCTCTCCCTCGCTCTCTCTCCCGTCCAGCTGGTACGTGACAATGCAGATCTGCGTTGTGAGCTTCCAAAGTTGGAGAAACGTCTTCGGTCTACTGCTGAGAGAGTTAAGGCCCTGGAGACTGCACTGAGGGATGCCAAGGAGGGCGCCATGATGGACCGCCGCCGCTACCAGCAGGAGGTCGACCGCATCAAGGACGCCATGAGGGCAAAGAACGCCCTGAGGCGTCCCCATGCAGCAACGATCGGTACTGAAGCTTGATCATTTGATTCATGCTTTTGTTTGTGTCATGGTCTGGGTAGTTTCATTATAGCTGTACTCTATCTTACATCACTTTATCATCCTGACAGCCAAGCCAGTGAGACCGAAGCAGCAGGCGCCCGTCTGCTCCCCCACCAACCCGTTCTACACTTACATCCGTGCCACTGAACAAGCCAACACCTTCAGCAACGCCCTCTTCCAGAGCAACGTGACACAGCCGAGCGCCGCCAGCGTCAACTGCAACCCCAACTCTGTCCAGAGCAACACGTGAGTTTAAATCCTTCCTTCCACCGTTTCCAGCCACAGATTGCACGGTTTAAAGTCAGGTCTGTGACAGATAACCGAGGTCAAGATGAGTCTACACTGGTCTTCAAACAATAGAGCATCTTGTGGTGTTTGTAGACAGGTACTGAGAGGTCATTCATCCAAGCATGGTCATTGATTACAACCTACAGCTGCAGGCTTCTCTCTTTGATATCAAGTATTGCTTTAACAATGTGCTCCTTTTTACTCTCTTATGACTGGATCAAACAAGTCTCCCCCTCGTTTGTAACACCTCATACCGCGCTCATATTTGACCGTGTTTGTTTTCTGTGATGTTTTATACAGAGTTTCCACAGCGCTGGGCTACAGAGCAGGCAGATATAATGGAGACACACTGGAGTCGTTCCCACTCAACATTGACAACGGTAACAACAACAGCAGCACATCAAATCAGTTTTTATCACAAGATCCTTCATAGTTATGTTAACGGTGAAAGATGTTTATTGTCAGGAGCTCAGTGTTCTTTATGCACTCTTTGTAATATAATATAATCAATTTATCAGTTAATGATTAGTTAGTATTGATCATGCTTATCAATCAATGAAAATAAATTATTGTTTTGTTTCCAACAGGTAACAACCAAATCGAGAGACAGAGTGAAACGAGAGACATCAATGACAACAGGTGAGGATGTCAGTTGCAGTAAAACAACAGTAAACAGAAACACTGAGCTATTTATTGTTTCTGATCCCTTTAACTAACTTAAGACTAGATTAGAATAAATCAATTCTTGTCATATTGTTCAATCAATTTATTTTTTGTCAGTTAGACGCCTACACGTCTATGGAGGACAGAGGCTGCCAAAATAAAAAAATTAAATAAATGACTAGATAAATCATTAAATATGCCATTAAGTGTACCAAAAATAATATTAAAAATAAATAGGGGCATCAATTAATTGATCAAATGTGATATTTCTGTATAATTTGCTTCTTTTTTAATACCTATTAATTACCCTATCTATTTACTCTTCTATTCAATTTCCTTTTTTATTTATTTATTTTATGAACTTCTAAATTTACGTATTTATTTTTACAATTATTCTTATTTAGTTAAAATTTGTTTATTTATTTTATTTCATTTATTTATTTATTTATGATTTTGGCAGGTCCTGTCCTCCATACATTTCATGGGACTGTTATTAAATGCAGGATAACGATATAGTTGTTTGTGTACTGACTGTTGTGTTTGTGTCTCTGCATTACAAGAAGTGAAGTTCACTGTAGCAGCGAGGTGGATGATTCAAACAGGCACTACGTCATTCAGCAGGAGACCGCTGCAAGTTAATGCCTGGTAAATAACAAAGTACACTGAGTCACACACACACACACACACACACACCATAGACCGTATATAAGAAGTGGACGTAGTCACCATGACGTCACCCGTTGGTTTGAAGCCTCGAGTTCGGCATTTTGGCCGTTGCCATGTTGTTTTTTCGCAACCAGAAGTGACGCGAGAGGGTGGAGCTAAGTACAACCGAACACTGAATAACACATTTTCAGGCAAACAAAATGGTTATAATTAACTTTGATGAACTGAAAACACACTGTGAAAGGGTTAAAGTTGTAAGATGAAAACACGGACAACTCCCAGACCGGACAACGCCGTGGTAGCGACCTGTCAATCACAAAGCATCCCCTGCTTTATGGTCTATTTGACTCTAAATGGGACCATAATTTACTAAATGAACATCATGCTGTATTGAAGAAGACTTGAAACTAGCGATTGAGACCATAAACTCATGTTTACAATGTTTACTGAGGTAATAAATCAAGTGAGAAGTAGGCTCATTTTCTCATAGACTTCTATACAATCAGACTTATTTTAACAACCAGAGGAGTCGCCTCCTGCTGGCTGTTAGAGAGAATGGAAATTGCTCTAGACAGGGCCATTCGCGTTTTCACGATTTCGCGTCGGCCACTTTAGTTAGAAGGTAGTTGCAATCTGCAAACTCAATGCTAGATGCAAAAAAAAAAAAAAAAAACATTGCTATGGCTACTAAGAAACATCTGAAACATTAGAAAGTTAATTTATAATCATTCAATAGAACTTTTAACAGATTTAACTGTATTTCTCTAAACAATGACTTCCTTTTATCGTCTCTGTCTCTCTCCAGAAGATGACCAAACACTGTACCCAAGGACCCTCCCCTCCCATCTGCATGCGGCCCGTCCCTCCACTGCATCACCGATGAAGATGATGATGAAGATCTGTAGCCCTGTAGTCTTCAAACTAGATGAAGCCCCTCCTGCTCCCATGGTGACCATTCTCACCCTCAGGTTTGGGGTTCGGTCCCTCCCAGTTCAGTCATTACAGGAAGTAAATGAAGTCAGATTTTTTTTTTTAATACAGAACGTCCGCTTGTAATCAACTCATCGATGTCTCGGCCAATCAATTTGTCACCAGATATCACTGATTACCTCCTGAGGTGGTTGAACTGGAGCGGGGCTGACTCCATCCCTGATGTACACACACATGTTGTAAATAATAGTGCTGTATACTCCAGTAGAGGTTTTTGACCAGCAACTGTTTGTGTGAACGCACAGCCTCCACCGTCCCCTGCACACATCTTCTTAAGGGCATCATGTGGATGACATACTGTAGGCAGCAGACGTGACCTTTTTCTCTGTCGTAAATAAGAGTATAGTGTGTAACGCCAGCTTGTAACAGAAGACCCACACTCTGCATGCATGTCGCTTAGCGGGTTAGCTTTCAAAATCTTTGCATGTGTCCTGATTCCAGTCAGGAGCTGGTATGCTGCGAGTGAACGGTCTGATCGACTTCGACAGATGTCACAGAAAGAGAGAGAGCTGGTTTCCCTTTAATCCCGATCGTGGTCTCAGTGCTTTAGATTTTCTATTTTTAAAGTAAAACTGGGCTGTTGTGTTAAATGTGGTCCAGTTTTAATTTAATAGAAGAGGACATAAGGTGCGACATGCGTCAGGGAAACCCAGCCCAGACTGACGGGGGGGGTCTGTGTCGAGGAAACCTTTTGTAATCGCTTTGATACTGTGATGTTGCAGCTGTATGACGCCATTGTACATTTCAGGTAATGCTGCCCACCACATCCAATTTATCGTGGATTCCTCCCTGCATCGCACCCACTCACCTTGTGCGTCTTCATACCGAGCCTTAAGAAGAGCTGACTCCTCATGATCAAACTAACACGCTGTCATGTGCATACATTTGTAATTACTACCTCTAGAGCTACTCATTATATTACAGTATACTATCATCCTCTCAAACGCTGAGTAAGAGCTGATCTTAGAGTTCCTAGAGAGCTTTAGAATACCAATAGCTGTAAGTAGATTTAAAAGCTCTTATCAGAGCAGTAGTTATGTTCCTCTGAAGTTTCATTCATACACAGATTCCTCCTCCATCATGTAACAGGATCAGGACTGGGCTTCTAGTGCAGCAGAGGACCAGAAAGGTTAGGTTCACCACATCAGGGCAGGTCAGACAGTGTCTACAGGTATACTACATTGATATTCAGATATTTTCCTAAACTTTCTGGTGCATTTTCCTATTTGGCACCTAGTATGGCTGAAGTTACACTATTAACTGTGTGATCTACATTTTGATTTTAAAACCAGCTGATTAGACTGTTGTCAGGATATTAAATAGGCGTTATCAGTCGCTATAAGCACCATAGATGTGGGTTGATAGGGGCATACTACACCCACTAGTGGGTTTTATAATCTATTCAAATGGTAGATCACCGAAAGAAGGTATTAAAGAAGACGACAGCGACCGTAGTAATTATGACAGGAGCAGAAGCTGAAGTCAGGTGCTGTAGTTTAGACACAAGCCCCCAGGAAGTGCGCTGGACTTTGAAGCAAATTTTCGTAGTGGCCAAAACGGCGTCACTACAACTTCCTGGAGATTCAGGCTCTCTATATATGGGCTGGAGGTCAGGGGCGATGGATGGTTTTGTTGCCTAAACCTAAAGAAGCATTTTTGTTTGTGTTCAAAACGTAACGTTTCATTCAATTTTCAAACATGTTAGAACGTAGGGCTGTCCTCGAACAAAGAAATTCTTAGTCGACTAACACTCATACGATTTTGTCGACTAATCGATTAGTTGATTTAATCGACAAATCTGTGAAACTGAGTTTCTCCACAAAGAATCACAGCACTTTAAATCTTGTGTTTACAAGAGATGTGCTCATAAGTTTCTTAGAAATAAGTAATTCAGCATGAAAAAGCTTAAAAAAGGACTAATCAACTAAATAAATCTTAGTCAACCAAGATCAAAATGACCGATTAATCAACTACTCGACTATAGTAGGTGGAAGCCCTATTAGAATGTGTTGCTTTTAAGTTTCACTTTTACAACGTAGTAAGTGTTGTTGGCCCCTAATGACTCACATCTATGGGGTTTAAAGCGACCAATAACGCCGTTTTAATGGCCTGATAACAGTCGAAACAGAAGCAAAGTAACATCTCAAACCCCTTTTAGACTGTATGGAAGTTATTCAGTGACTCAGTGCTTTTTAATCAGAACCATCCGATGATTAGGAAGTATCTGCAAACGAGTCCCCAGCTGAGCAGCCACCAGTCTGGGATGGACGGGCCGTTTCCACTTGTTGGTTGTAGCTTGTTAGGTTGTGCTGTTATTCTTCTGTTATAAATCCTGACCAGCCAATCAGGATAGAAGAGAGCAGCAGGTGGGTGACGAAGACGTGGATGTGTTCGGACTGAGCTGAGTCACTGAATAAAAGGACGGATTAAACCAGAAGCGTGTCGCTCTTAAAGGAAACACAACAACCAAACAGATTTTATACTGAAAAATATGTGAAGTTCAGTGTATCACACGGCATGACTGGACTTGTTCTACGTGTAAATTAGCCCAAATAGGAGCCGAGTATGTAAAGTGAAGGTCGTCTGATCTTTAACAGCCTCATTTATCACATTACCGCTCTGTCTCATGCTCTCTACTGGCATTAACAACATCTCAGGGCTTCACATTCACAATCCACCATGTTCCATCACCACCGTCTTCCTCATAGAGTTTAAACCACGCGAGTGCTGATGAACAATCAGTCTAGTGTGTGTTCTTCGAGGCTTAGCAGATGAAACGGGATGATAAATCTACAGAAATAACTTCATATCACATCTCCATTCAAGCATGTGACATCCATAACATAAAAGATCCCCTCTGGTCAGACCCTACTGTACGTGTCCAAGCGAAACCCTCTATTTGACATCATGTTTTAAGTATAAATAAATAAATCTAAAGGAGGGGGGGAAATGTGTACTATATTGTCACCTGCTGTCCCACTGTCTGATTTCAACATAATCTAAAATACATGTGCTATATATTGTTAATCTTGTAAGTAAAATAGCGTGCCATGACATACTGTAGTAAAATGCAAAAAAAAAAAAAAGAAGAAAGCTATACACGCTATCTTTGTTCAGAGAAATGTTTGTTTTATTTATTTCTGTATGCCTATACTGTAGCGTCAACATGATTATGTGAAGAATCACAGTTCTGTATATATAGACTCATCACTATGCTGTACTGTATGTGAACCATTGTGTTGTAGTAAAAAGTTCAATAAACTTGTAGAAAGGAGTTTGTTGTAGGGATTGTTTTGGAGTGTGGGATGCAAGAAAGAGGCTGTCCCACACTGTCCATGTCTCCATCTAGTGGACGGATAATAAAATAGTATTGATGCAGATTTCACTGAATGAAGAGCCACTTTATATTAGATGACTCTCTCTCCTCTTTCAGCCCATCGTCTCTGAGAAGAGACAGCTGCCCTCAGCTCGACCTGCAGAGAGAATAAAGGTATACAGAGCGACCGCATCCATGTCGACTCCCTTTATAGAGTTTTTCTGCTCCATTTAGAGTGAAAGAGGGAAATGCTCCACTTTAAGATACTTCAGTGTATTCCAGTTATTCATATTCCAGCTGTATTGTTACCCTGTTAACTGCAACTGGCCTAAAAACAATTGATTTCTATCAGTCACTGCTGGTGAGTTGCATGTATGCCGGGCGCTCTCTGTTGTTATAACAACCTCTGACCTAAACAGGAAGTGAATTTTCTAACTATGCTATAAAAAGGACTTTTGCCATAAAAAAATGATGACATGTCATCAGTACAGTTACATACACCGTATCTCATATTTACCCGACCATACTTTAAGGAGATATCAAGGTGATGATAACACAGTATGCAGAGGAAAATACGCTTTAAGTCTAATCAGTAGCTTCTTCTATGTATTGGTTTACTTGATGGACATGTAACGTTGGGAAGAAATATGCAATAAACTGCACTGTGTATTTTAAATCATCAAGCAACAAGCCTTTGTTACATCAGTCATGTGAAACATAAATATTAAATGTATTTTTCTTGTCACAGAAGAAGAGGGGTGGGAATTAGAAACCCTGCAAATCTGAGACTGTTACATTAAACCCACTGAATCCCTGTACTGCTGCATTATTAGCATACTATATATATACTGTATTTACAGGTATATATACAGTAGTATGATAATAATGCTATATACTATATAGTACTGGTGATTATCCTCTGCATGAACAATGTCATCATCACCCATATTTCTCAAATTCTGTTGAAATGACGTAAAGGAACTTCCTCAGAGCCTCTTCTATCATAATAAGCTGCTCTTCATCTCTTCATCGTTCCCACGAGAAAGGAAGCAGTGATGTAAACAGCAGCGGCATCATCAGTAGGCTACATAAATATCTTTTTAGCCTGGCTTTTCCTATAATGTTTGAATTATCTCTCCCTGTTTATATGATTTTAATATTGCATCCTTTTTGTGATGTAGCCTAAATATATTTTAACCCATTTGTGCCCACAACTGAAGATTTAATTTCCTTTAGTGGAAGTGTTCTCTGGGTCGGCCTATAAGCACAAATCTGAAGAAATGTTCTGTTTGGCTGAAAAGTGAGTTTTTCTTATGATACTATATCTAGTATTTGGACACAGGATGGGACTACTGTTTTTACAATAGACTCTATTATATTTTAGGAAAAAACAGAAGTCCCATGTGTCCAAACACTACATATAGTATGATAAGAAAATGTCTGTATCTCAGAAACTACAAGGAGCACAATCAAGTATTTGATATCTATGAACTCATAACAAGTTGAATATCAAAGATATGCAGTGCAAAATCATATGGAAAACATTTAATAAACTCAATGTTAGAATTTTTCCTCATTTATCAAAAATCCTGAGATGTCCATAACAAATTTCTTTTGACCAATCAGAACATTTTGACATATTTCCTCCTGAATATAATCTTTGGGCATAAATGGGTTAATTTGACAGAGCAGAAAAAAAACAAATAAATCACCAGGTCATCAATGCATGATCAATATTCAGATAAAAAACAACAACATAAAGAACAAACATCCCTCCATGTTCATCTAACAGGTAAGATTCTTTATTGCATGTGTGCATCAAAAGTGTTAAGTGTGATTGATTTACTGATTGATTGATCTTATAAGGGGGGGTTAGAATGATGGATACATGATATCCTAATGTGTTTTTTTCCTTGTTTAGTTCCCTTCACTTCTAAATCGCATACTTTTTCTTTTTTACTTTACTTTTTAGTTATGTTTTTACTACTTAGGCTACTTTCTTTTCACGTACTGCAGCTGTCCTTACAAAGTACACATTTTTTGCATGCAGTATACATTCAATTGGGACATACTTTGTTGTTGTTTAACTTTTGTTGTATTTTTAAAATTATGTTAGCTTAGATCTTTCTTCCTTTTTTGTTATCTTTTTTTTCTCCTCCTGGGGTTGGGGGGAGGTCCTTTCTATAAGCCTGCGGCTTCTTGACTTCTCCTGACACATTTCTTTTTTTTTTTTTCATTGACTGGATTTTGTGAAGTCTTATATATGTGCAAATAAATAAATAAATACTAGATCTTTTTCTTTCCTACTAACTGCAGTAGTAAGGCAGTGTGTGTAGTCCTATCGGAGCGCACTGCTGCTCATTGATTTGCTCTCACTCAGCAGCGCGCATTGATCTCCACTCCGCTCTGCGCGCTCCGGCTGCCAGGTGGGTCACAATCAGTCACACTGGAGACTCTGCAGCAGCAGGAGGACGCTGGAGCTGCACCGCCGACAAGACCAGGACAACAGGACAGGACAGGACAGGACAAGACACCCTCCACACCTCCAGGTGGACACAGCTTGACTACTCCGGTAGCTGCTCGCTTGTTCCTGCTGCAACTCCAACACAGTACGCACGGTAGAGAGCTCCACATTCATTAAGTTTGTTAATGATGTATTGATAATAATAATAATGGGGGGTGGCCTAAAGGGGCACAACAGTGTTTGATTTAATCTTGAAAAGCTAAACCACAGACAGAGTTGTTGCAGTGAAGCTTCAATGAGACTCTTTGTGTATGAAGTTGGCACAGTGGCAGTAGTGACTCTGATTGACTGGTCGCATGACGGTGCCAAGCTGACCCAGCTACTGTTTGCCCTCTGGAGAGTCACACTAGATCAAGATCCAATTGCAGAACGAAATCGATTTTAATTTACAAGTCACAGTGTGGTGGATTCATAATGTCATGTGTTGTGTTCTCTGGAGTCTCCAGGCTCTGTGGTTTGGTGCTGTGCGTAAATGTGCACACATTAGTGTTGTAGTGAAACTGCTGTACAAGCTCGATTAGAAATGCATGTACTGCAGTATGTTGCTGCTGGAGAGCCAGGAAATAGCCTGATCCTGAATTATGTAGCTGCTGGATAAACATCTGGTATTATTTGATTAAAAAGGATTTTAATCAATATACAGTAGGGCTGCAGCTATCGATTATTTTCTCGATTAATCGATTAGTTGTTTGGTCTATACAATGCTGAAAAATGTTGATCAGTGTCTCCCAAAGCCCAAGATGACGTCATCAAATCCACATCTCCAAGATATTCAGTTTACTGCCATAGAGGAGGAAAGAAACTAGAAGATATTCACATTTAAGAAGCTGGAATCAGAGAATTTTCACTTTTTTTCCCAAAGAAAAAAACGATTAATCGATTATCAAAAATTGGCGATTCATTTAATAGTAAACAACTAATCGATTAATCGTTGCAGCTCTAATATACAGATCCAATCTGATAACGTAATACGGTGCTGCACAGCCAAATGTGTCCGTATGCCAGAGCGTATCTTAATAATTCCTTATTTATGTCTCATTCATTTTCATACACACATCAGCACCAGGAGGATTGTGTTTCACTCCTAATAGAGGAGGAATTAACTCATGCAGATATCCTTTTAATCAGAAGCCAACCAGGAGGTGATAATCTCCCCAACTATGTGCTCTGCAGGCGGTCAGTTACATAAACCTAAGACTGATGATGTGATGACACACTCTCACACACACACACACACACACACTCACACACACACACACTCACACATGTAAGACAGTGTGCTCGAGTGTCACTCGTCTAAATCAAAATTAGCCTGATTGAGGATGTGACTCCTCTTCAAAGGGCTGATATGTGATATTCATCGTATCGTTGGTGTTATTCCACCTGGAGAGTTTTGTTACTGATGACATGTTGTACTGCTGAACTCTTACAGCCAAACCTCTGCAAGCTTTTATTATTTTAGACGCAATTGTGTGATTAAATTGGATCGTTACACATCTTTTTTTCTCTTGGTGGATATAACAGTAGTTGAGTTTGTAAATTAACTCATTATTTATTGCCATATCATTATTCCATTGTGCCAAAAACACTATAACATGTCATTAGGGACGGCCCTTCTTAGTTGATTGGTTGACTAATCGTTGTTTTGTTCAACTAAGATTTCTTTAGTTGATTTGTCGTTTTTTATGCTGCTTATTTCCAAGAAACTTATGAGCACATCTTTCGTAAACACAAGATTTAAAGTGGTGCTTTTGTGTGATTCTGTCGATTAAATCAACTAATCGATTAGTCGACAAAAATCGTGTGAGTGTTAGTCGAATTTCTTTAGTGGAGGACGGCCCGATAGTACATGTCATGAACTTGCAGTCATTTTGATTTGAGATGAAAGAGGACATGACGATTTGCAAAAAGAGCAACATAACATTCGATTTAGAAACTACTAACTTGTAGTTAAACCAGTACCAGTGGCATTATTTTTAACTTAATTTAGATTTTCTGGTTATTTATTCATAGATTTCTTTTGTACATAAATATCATAATACCTTTGAAATGAAAGAGATAACTAGTGGTGGAACAATTACTCAATTAATAGATTAAATAACTGACTATTATTAGTATTAATGGGGGATTTGTCTGATTTTCTGTATTGGCTGAATTGAACTGAAGAGTTGATTATTTCAGCTTCACAAACATGAAGAATTGATTTTCTTCTTTTTTTTTTAAATAATATCAAAATTATACAGTGAATATGTTGGTATCCCTCTGTATGCAAATTTTAATAGGCATGGGACGATTATCCTCGCCAAAATAATTGCGATTCATGATATTATCACCATCATCAAAATATGCTTAAATCTGTTAAAATGGCACTAAGACATACTGGAATCACTTTACCTTACATTTAAGTAAGAAACAAATATTTTATTACATCACAGGTAGGACACACATCTTTCTTTAGTGAACATCCTTTTTAATAGAAATCAAACAATCAATAAGTTAATCATAAATCATAAGGTCTTCCTGCATAAATAAACAATAAATAAATGCAGAATTGTGTGAGTCTGTTCTTTCTTACATGATATTTCATGTCTTTTCAAATCAGGCTCCTTTTTTCACTTCTCCACCATGATTGCGAGCTGGACGACTTCTTCATGTCACTCATGTGACGATATTCACGATCATCCTGATAATGTAAATTCACCACGATCAACGTATTGTGAGTGTTTTACATAGCGATACGTGATAAAATCCTATTTGGTCCCATTCCTAAATTCTAATAAGTACTTTAATAAAAATATTATTAATACTTTGGGCTTTGAAAATGGTGGACTTTTCTTGTTATTTTTTGATATTATAGGCTAAACAATAAATTGAAAAGGTAATTGATAGATAATCAGTAATGGAAACAGCCCTAAACTGCTCTCTCTCTCCTAATGTTCAGTGTTCCTCCCGTGTGACCTGAACTCTTCGGCATCCTCGCTGTAACCAGCTGTTACTGTCTGTCCGTGTCTGCGTCTTCTCTGCTGTGTGGGCGAAGGTTATAAATAAGAGGCTGGAGGTTTTTGCGTGTGTGTGTGTTGTTTAACCAGCTGCTGGTGGAGGTTTGTTTGTCTCTCTGAGTGCAGGTGTACTCGCTGGCCTCTAGATGCTGTTCTCGGGCCTGTTTTAAGGTTCCCCCCCCCCCACCGACCAGCACTTACCGGTACCACCCTGCTCTTATCTCAAGGATTTGAGTCTATTTGTGTTGCTGGGTCAGCATCACCTGTCTCCTGTGTTTTAGCTGTGTGTGACGTTTTGAAATGTATTGTTCAAAATCTGTCCAAAAAAAGCCTGAAATGTTTGTTCCCCCTCCTATTTTAACGACACGTTTTAAAATCTTTAAAACAAGTACGTAGATGTATATATAGATGCCCTTTGTTTGGTACATATGAGTGATGTCATGAGGTTGTAGTTTGTTCTTTTTCCGGAGACGTCAAGGCTCAAAATTCATTACGTTGACCTTCAGAGATCTCTAGTGATTTGAGAGTTTGGGGAGGATCGCCTCGCTGGAAAATTCACTGAGAACACTTACAGCAGAGAAAAAAAGTTGAAGGACCTATATTTTGAGGTTTTTATGCTATTCCTGATCTCTGAACAGCTCCCTTATAAATTATAGCCTCTAAGTGTGTGTGTGTGTGTGTGTGTGTGTGTGTGTGTGTGTGTGTATGGTGTGTGTGTGTGTGTGTGAGTTCTCGTCTAGACAGAGAGGAGCATGGGAAAATGGCCCCGACTTTGCAGGATAGACCACCAGCAGTGACAGTCACAAAAATATATCTAAATATTGACAGCTTGATATCCACAAACTCATCAAACATGCATACAGTAGGCTACATATCACACTATTTTGTATTATATATATATATATATATATATAGAGAGAGATTTTTTTTATAGATTGTTTTATATATATAAAAAAAAATCGACAGGGAAAATAGTTTAGAATTCAGTCTTCCAGTAGTTTTTATGAGGATCACAGATCTTATCAAAGAGATGAGGTTTAAAGATTTTTACCACTAAGTAGAAGTCTGATTTTCTCCATTCCCAGAGTAATAAACAGATCCCTAACCCAGTGTCTGAAAGTAGAGTGTCTAGAACCGCCAACGGGTAAAATTTACCCACGGCTTACCCACTTTTGTTTCACTAAAATATTCAAGTCCCCCAGTCTGTGACTTTTCCTAAAATTGTGTTATGCAGCACCCCCTATTGGTACAATTTTAAAGATAAAGCCAGATTCTGAGAAAATGGCCTTCTATACCTGTAAGCACCAGCGGGTAATATTTACCCCTATAGAGAAAGCAGTCATTTTCATACTATTAATGATGTATGTATTTTGTATATGTTGCAATGGCAACACCTTTTGCATACTTGCCAACCGTGAGACCTCAGAAATAGGGAGGATTTCTAAACCAAATCATGACTTTTAAAGAATGAAAATATTTTAGATGGAATGATAATTTTTACATCATTATTCTCATTTTCACTGGAAAAAAATGATTATGGTGTGATTTTTGCGGGGTCTGTACCAAACAGAGATATTTTCTTGAGTCTTTTTGACACATTTCGCATTAAACATATATTGCGCCTCCTGCGATATGAAAATTGCAGTAGGTAATATTGCGATTTTGATCAAATCTTGATTAATTGTGCAGCCCTAGCATTTAACTCAAAGCACCACTCTGCCTAAGAACAGTCTCACAGAGTTGCCACTCTTATAGACTCATATTATAGTCTTGTTTATTTACAGAAACCAAACTGTAGGAAAATGCAGTTTAATGGTGATGTGATCAACAACGTTTTGCCTGCTGTGACTTGACAGTCAAGGCCACGGTTGCATGTGAATCATATGGGAGTCATAGTATTAGAACCAGCCTAAGGAACACGCACTGGATGAGTCAAACGTAAAGGTCTGTAAGACCTCGCCACCAGGCCAGAACTGGGTCAGGTCTATGGACTCACCACTTTTCTTAGAGATAACAGTAGTTGGACATTCATTTACTGTAACATGTTGTAGGAATATCAATAAGAACTGGAATATCTTGACTTGTATACTGTCTGTCTTCTGTTTCTTTTGGTCACGTTAGGTTATCTTTATACTCAATAATCAGTGTCCCAGTTTCCTGTCATGACTGTCTGTCTATTTTGTTTGTACATCCAGCTACTGTAGGCATCATATTTCAGTCAGACTCACACTCCTGTGAGAACAATATGTTTAAAAAAGTCCAGCCAGCCTCACAGTTCATTCAGAGTGACCCGAACTGCTCATGGTGATTTATGACGGACGGGGTCAGCTCCAGAGGAGGCTGTGAGAGGTCACACAGTCGGTAGACGGCCAAAATAGACGCCTCTCCTTAACCCCCCCACTGGGTCGATTAGTCTCTCTCAACCCGGAGCTGTTGAATCACGCTGCCTGGATCTCTTCTGGGTCAGTCTGTTAAAAGAGCTTTTCTGTAGTTCACTGTTGTGCCCATACTGGGTTTAGCATTGGTGTGGTATAATATTAGCACCCAATGGAGCACTGAACAGTTTTGTATGTCACACGGGTGTCGCGACCATAATGACTACATTCCTGTCGTGCCTGTCTGCACCTTTACAAAATGGGTCAGTACGTGACATGTATAGGTCGTTCACCAGGTCGCCTATAGTGTCGCTGTACTAAACTGGAGTTGGATTTACCTGCTTGGAAAAATCAACTGTAAAGGAATACTTCACCCTTAAAATGACCATTTGTATATCAATTACTCACAGCATGTGACCTTCAATTCTTGAAGACAACTTTGTTTTTCTCACATGCCTTCATGGTGCACGGAGAATCCGAAAATGGAGTAAATCCTTGATGAATTGAAGTAAATGGAGGACAGGTTTAACAACAGCAAAACTATATCAAAACAGCCATTTACAAACTTTAACCAGTCGTATGCTCACTACTTCCCAAACACATGTATTTTTGCCAAAATGTTACTATTTAAAACACTTACACGCACGCGCAAGCAAGAGGCGGTAGTGGCGGACGTGTGGGACAAACAGGTGGTGATCACCACAGCTGAGTGTCAGTCAAGGTCAACACCATAGACTGTATATAAGAAGTAGACATAGTCACAGTGAGGTCATTCATTGGTATGTGGAATGCTGTTTTGAAGCCTTTAATTCAGCATTTTGGCCATCGGCATCTTGTTTTTTTTGCAACCAGAAGTGGCACGAGAGGGTGAAGCTAAGTACAACCGAACGCCGAATAAGTAATTTTTAGGCGATCAAAAAGGTTATCATCAAATTTCATGAACTGAAAACACACTGTGAAAGGGTTAAAGTTGTAAGAAAACATGGACAACTCCCAGACCGGACAACGCCGTGGTAGCGACCCGTCAATCACAAGGAAGCCACGCCCTAAAGTATCCCCTGCTTTCTGGTCTATTTGACTTTAAATGGGACCATAATTTACTAAATGAACATCATGCTGTATTGAAGACTTGAAACAATCGATTGAGACCATAAACTCATGTTTACAATGTTTACTGAGGTAATAAATCAAGTGAGGAGTAGGCTCCTTTTCTCATAGACTTCTATACAATCAGACTTCTTTTTGCAACCAGAGGAGTCGCCCCCTGCTGGCTGTTAGAAAGAATGCAAGTTTAAGGCACTTCAGCATTGGCTTCACTTTTCAGAAGAAGAGGTAGCCCACTGATAAACACACACTGCCCCTCTTAAAGGGGCATATGGCACAGTTATTTTAAAATTGCAAAAAATACATAATATAGAAAAGGGAAACAAGCTATTGAGATCTCAGCTTATATTGACTTAATTTGACCTTTGACCTCCACATAGACATCAGGCATTGGATTGGCATTGGAAGGACTGGCTGTGGTTGTTGCTGCTTGGGTGAAAACCAATGTGGATGCAGCCAAGTGCACTTCAGCAGCAGAGAAACCATAGGGTTGTTTGCCAGTCTCTCCGTGTCCACTGACCACTGATTACAGATCACCAAACACACAAACAGTCAGGAATGAGAAGCTTGTGGTTGGTGTTTTTCAGATTGAGTTAGAGCCAAATTCTTTTCATATCTTTTCTTTTCTCCAGATGGTTTGACAATCACTGCACCAGATAACTGATTCGACCTTTCAGCTTCAGGTAGTGATCCTGTATCTAATGATGCTTTCTAGTAATTCTAAGAAATAATTAAGGTAACAGGACTGTACATTGAGATTGATATTCTTAGTCATACTTTCAATATGATCAAAAATACAGAAAATAGTTAAGAGAACTTTGTTTTGTTCCTCCCATGGTCTTCAGGAGACTCAAACGACGCTACTTCCTGTTGATCACGTGACTTGTGGAATGTGACAAATGTTTAGAGGGGGGATGTGTTAGGGTAACGGGAATGAGTGAAAACCTGGAGACACGGCTAAAATGTGTATTTTAACTGACATATCATGACAATGAGAAAGATGTATTTTATGTCTAAATTGGAAAAGGTACATAATAATACAAAAAACAAGATTTCTGAAGGATTGTAATCATTATATTTCATGGTGAAATCCTATTTTTTAAGTGTTCTAGGTAGTTTTTACTAAAGTTTTACGTGATGTATCTTCAAATTGCAATTAGGACAAAGTGCAGGACACTTTCTAAACTTTACTAAACTTGATATTTGCCTTTATCATGCTGTAGGACCGCAGTACACCCTTTCACGCAAACTGAGTGATAATTACCAAATGTATTAGAGGGACATTGTTGAAACTCAATGACGAATGTTGAAGAAACTGTAATGGTTTAATTGTTTAATTAAAATGTCAATAATTGCTTGAATAACAGAGGAAGTCTAGCTTCCCCTAAAAATTACAAACATTACACGGGACTTTCCCCCAGTAGACCGCTATTCATGTGGAACGTAGTAATTTTAAGCCAAACCATGATGTTTTTTTTACTAAACCTAACCTCGTAGCTTTGTTACCTAAACCTAACGAAGTAGTGTTTTCGCGTTTCAATTTACAACGTCAACCACGTGTTTTAAAATTTATAAAACGGTGACTATAATCAGAGAGAAAATATGTTTCCTTCAAAACGTAATTGAGAATGCAGTTTAGTTGTATGGGAACGTCATTTTGTGGGAGACAGGGTTGTCTGGTTGTCTGATAAGAGCATCGCCTACTGTCAAAAATATTAATCTGAACTTGATTCAATAGCTTTCTGAAACCTACAGCAGCTGCTTCTCTGTCTGCTTGTGCTGTTTTGAAACATGCCTGATTCCTAAGGACTCCATAAATACGTATAAGAAACACTGAAGCATCCAATTGCTCATAAAACTGTCAATTATATAAACTTCCTGTGCAGCCCAGCTTCGACTCCCTCCCGCTCGCTGGGGGAAATGCATCCCCAGTTATGTTAACTACTTTACAGAATGGTAATGAGGTGCGAGCTGCCTAAGCCAGAGTTCGGGGACGATGCATGCTTGAAGTGTTGAAGGCAAAAATAGAAGGCCAAGGCTCGAGGTGCGTTTGTTTCCATCAGTGGATGGATTAGCAGCTTCTAAACACTCCGTTCCATTAAGGCTATTGTAACAGAGTACATACAGCGACTCATGAACACACACACACCTTCTTAAATCCGCTCTGACACATCGATAGCACTGCTTCCAAATACAGTAAAGCCAGTGTTACATTCAGAGCGGCATGCTTGTTTTATTGGCTGTTTTTATCTGTCTGGAGCTGTTAATGTTGCATAGACACTCGCAGAGGGGATAAATAGAAAGATGACAGGGTAGACCGCAGATACAAACCAAATACTACCTGCAAATACTTTTTATGGTATGTTTTATAATCTGTGACTCTCGGAGTAAATTATTTAAAGGAACAGTGTGTAACATTTCGGGGAATCTTTTACCAGAAATGGAATATAATATTCATAGCTATGTTTTTATCAGTGCATAATCACCTGAAACTAAAAATCGTTGTGTTTTCGTTAGCTTGGAATGAGCCGTTTATATCTACTTAGGATGCTTAGATGGACGACATGACAGCTCCCCAAAAGTGAAGCCAAAACATCTGGATCGCCCCCTGGTGGCTGGCTGCAGTATAGGTCATAAATCCCGCCCCCTCCATGTTAGCCGATGGACATTAGCCAAACTAAAAAGTCAAAGTACACGTCAAATACATTTTTTCCCAAAGATGGTTTCTGTCATTTCAGGTAGTTCTCATCACATCGATGTTATATGTTATATGTTATATGTTATATGTTTGGTTTCAATTGGTTATTTGATGCTATAAAAGGTGGTGAGATGTCATGACGGACAGTTGTGATTCTCTCTCGCTGACGAGCTGCAGCCATCCTCTGTCTGATCACTACTTGCAGACCAAATGACGTCAAAGTCTCAATATGGCAGCTCCTGTATGCGGGATATTTTGACTTCACTTCTGTAGGAAGTGGGAGACACGTCGTCCATCTTTATATACAGTCTATGGTTTTTACGTTACCTGAAGGCCACTGTAGTTCTCCGACACACTTGTGAAACTGCGGTAACGTGAGCTGCAGAGTGTAAAACCGTGGCCCTGCCAGCCATAGTCTGACTTCCGTTGCTCCTACAGTAGTGTTATTATGGTGAGGACAGCCTCTGAGCAAGGAGAATGGTGTTATCTCAGTTTTGCTCTCAGCGGCTCACGTTACCGCAGTCTTGGAAAGGGAGGAGTGAGCGGAGGGGCACTCCAGTTGGTTGCAATCTGCAACCACACCACTAGATGCCGCCAAATCCTACACACTGTACCTCTAAAACTTTTCTCCTCTTATATTTTAACCGTTTAAGTGACACAGATCTTCCTAAACTTCAACTTGGTTTCCAGCTAGGTTGAAAGAAATTCTTGGAATTTGCAAATTGTTCCTGATTTGACTGAGAAATCTAGGTGTAGTGTTTGCACTGTTTCCAACTACTCAGTGCAAACTGTGCAGCTACAGTGCAGCATGTGAAACTATGTTTTGGAGAGATTTGAAACCCTGCATAAAGGATACTTAGACATTAAAATGCAGCAGTGATCTTCGTCTGAACCTCACATGTCCCCCCTGTATGAGTGGGTGTGTGTCATAGTGAAACAGTTATCATCCTCTGCTGGGTGAACAGTTAGTGTCTAAGGACACACACACACACACACAGAATTATATTTATTTTTAACCAGGAAAGCCGGTTCTGTGCAGATTCTAATTCACAATGACGCCCTGACAAAGAAGCAAAGGAGGAGGGGGGCAGAGATTTGGGATTAAGTAAAATGTCCTGTTTATAATATGCATGAGTGAAACAGAGAGAGAGGGAGAGAGAGAGAGAGAGAGAGAGAGAGTGAGGCTGAATAAGAAGGGGATTTTCAGAGAGAGAGAGAGAGATGAGGACAAGGGCGACAAGGCCTTGGCTGCGACCAGTTGAATCAACAGCTTCTCTCCTCTGGCGAGGACACGCTCGCTCTGCTCAAGCCTAATACCACAGACATGCTGTCACACACATACACACACACACACACACACACACACACACGCACACACACACACACACACACACGCACATCAATTTTTCTCTCTCACCCCGGCGCTCCCTGCCACTTTTTCTTCCCGTTCTCCCTCTCTCTCTCTCTGTGTTCCTTTGTGGCTTTTGCTCATTTGCCTTGTCACCCAGTAGAGTCAGTGCATTAACAGCCTGGAGGAGGACCAGAGAGAGAGAGTGGGAGAGGGGGAAAGGGGGAGAGTTGGAGAGGGGGAGAGGGGGGAGGAACATGAAGACAACAATGATCCAGTATATATAACAACAACATCAACACACATGCATGTCCTCGAGCTTGTTCTCAACTGCAGAAGTCGAGGCAGAGGGCACGCCACTCTCAGATACATTATGATGGATAAGTTGTTCTGTTGCCGGGTAGGAAACAGCTGGAATTTCCTTCTAGTCTTATTGGTGCATCATCAGCCAGTCAAAGCCATTTATGAAGCTAAAATGGCAAAAATAATCTGGTGTCTAGGGCTGCAGAATTAATTGAAATTTTATCGAAATCACAATGTGGCCTACAGCAATTTTTTTTTTTTTCCGCATGAGGTGCGATATTTGTTAAAGATGAAATGTGTCAAAATACCATTTTAAATGTAATATTGTTGTGCTGCAGAGATGTCCTTGCCTGCCCATCATATTCTACAGATTTAAGAAAACATCTTTGTTTTTGGTACAGATCCCCACAAAAATCACACCATAATCACTTTTTATATGTTTTTTTCAATGAAAATGAGAATAATGATGTACAAATTTGCATTCTCTCAAATATTCGCAAATCATATCACACTTGCAATATCAGTCTAAATAATCGTAATTATATATTTTTTCAAATTCGTTCAGCCCTACTGGTGTCAGATTATCAAATGCGAGGATTTGCAGCATTTTATATGACTGTTAATTGAATGGCTTTTGGTTTTTGGACTGTTAGTCGGATGCTTTGGTGGCTATGTTTTACTATTTTATATAAACAATTTTTTGATCGTAAACATAATGGACAGATTCATTGACAATTACTGTTTGTTGCAGGCATAAATAAATATAATACATTCATATTTTTATATTTAACAACATAAGCCAAGTTTTAAGTAAAGAACTTAAACTTATTCAACATATTCCTAAAAGGTAATAATCGCAACGTTCAAACTGGAAAAGTGTCAAATTGAAGTGCAGTTGAAGAAGTCAGTATGCATACTACATTTGCTTGAGTTGTTCTCCCACAATGCAATGCACAAAGAAAATGGAGGAGGTACAGTACTTACAGCTGGTGAGAAAACAGAAAGCGCACGCACTCATGAAATGGTGTTAATGTAGTTTTGCTGTCTCTTTGTGGCTTCCACAGTTGAAGTACATGGATATACTAACTGCAAAAATACTGTGATGAACTATGAAAATGTGTATATTTATACTGTTATGGAACAGATTAAAGCTGCTGTAATCAATATATTTATATTAACAATGGAAAACATGACTACTTGCATGTGAAAGCGGTCGCTCATAGCAACACAGAGAATTATCACCTGGTTCGTCAGTTCCCCCCAGCGTTTTAGTATCTTTCAGCTCATTGTTTTGGTTTTCTGGCCTGTAGCCCTACAGTTTTGGTTCATGCTCACTGCTCTCTCATAGTGTTGTTTTCAGCAGCAGTACTCTACGCCACCTGCTTGGCACCAAACAGCAGACAGAGTTAGCACCTAGCTGGTGAACGTAGTGGAGCATTTAGCAGCTAAAGAGCCAGATATTTCCCTCAGGAGGTGGTGGAGATCAAAAACAGAGCTAAAAGTAGAGTGAATATTACACTTCAGCTCACCAGGTGGCCAGAAACACGACTCCAAATGGTTGCTAATGTTGCTCCATATGTGCCGGGTCAGAGAGAAAGAGACCTCACTGTCAGTCTGTCTGTCTCTCACTCTCCACTTTGACATGACCAGGTCAAACATACAGAGACAAGACATTCTTGCTACTGTTTCACAGCAGCTTCAGTCAGTATGATGTTTCACCCAGCAGCACCGCCTCATCTGTTCTTTCCTCCTCTCTCACGTCTTCACCTTCACCACCATTTCCTTTTCTGTCTCTTCTCTAGTTTCATCTTTCATCTCCAAAATATCCTAAAACAGGATGACGAACTTCAGGTCTCCATAACAAACATGATTAGGTAGAGCAGTCATCCTTTGGTTCACGTCTTTTCAGCTCAAGTGCCTCTCCTGTTGTTTGTATTACGTTGGTCTTTTTCCGTCCTTCAGGGCAGATACTTCTCTACGTCTTCTCTTCTTCACGTGTTGCTGGCTTCCACTATCAGGTCCCATCTCTCAGTTTGTTCTCACAATGGTCTTGTGACAAGAAGAGCGAAGCAGTGGTGGATGTTTTTTTGAGCATTGAGCATATCAAACAATTTGTAACTGTGCCGCTGCAGCCGGCTGGTTAGCCCTCTGGGAAGCCGACTGATTCCCTCCTGATCTGAGAGATTGCACAAAATAGTGAAATGAAAAGTGTTCAGAAAAGTTTAACACAAGAAGCATAAATACTATTAAGCATGATAATACAATATTAGAGTATATTATTTATGTAAAACATATTTATTATATGTCTGTATGTTATTTCCCAAGTAATGTGCAGAAAGTTCCTTCAGTGTCCCATTTTAGATCTTGATATCTCTTTTTACAGTATATATCTGTATCTGCCATCCATCAACATAAAAACATATGGTATTGATACCAGTGTGCAGTTACTGAGAGCCTGACTCTAGTGCATGCACATATTTTTCAATTTGTTTTCAGTTTATTTTACTCTAAACTATTGTATATAACCAGTGTGGATATTTCAGTTCTTATTGAAAATTAAAACAGTAAATGGATTTATTTGGCATCAGTGAAGGTGTGCAGCATTTGTTCAATATAATGACGTGTGGTTTAATGATTTTTAATTTCAGCTAACAAAACACTTATATAGACCTTTTCAAACTTTACAACTAGGGCTGTCAGAGTTAACGTGTTAATGCAATTTAATTTTAACGGCAATAATTTCTATTAACGCATCAACGCAACCTGCAAATTTTAGGCTGTAGCGGGCTTTTAAAACTAGAGTGAAGATACTGGTATCATTTGAAACTAGAAAAACCTACAGTAATTAATCCATTGGTACCAACCACGTCATACTAGCTTTTCGTGAAGAAGGCTAAATAACGCTCCAAACTTACGCTAAATTTTAGCAATGAAAATAATGTCCAGAAACCCTCACAGGTACTGCATTTAGCATAAAACAATATGCTCAAATCATAACATGGCAAACTGCAGCCCAACAGGCAACAACAGCTGTCAGTGTGTCAGTGTGCTGACTTGACTATGACTTGCCCCAAACAGCATGTGATTATCATAAAGTGGGCATGTCTGTAAAGGGGAGACTCGTGGGTACCCAGAGAACCCATTTTCATTCATATACCTGGAGGTCAGAGGTCAAGGGACCCCTTTGAAAATGGCCATGACAGTTTTTCCTCGCCAAAGTTTTGTGTAAACAAGCTAGTATGACATGGTTGGTACCAGTGGATTCTTTAGGTTTTTCTAGTTTCATATGATACCAGTGCCATCACTCTAGTTCAAGGCAACATGTAGTAGTCCCAATTGTATGCATACTGCATGCAACAGTACATACTTTGTAAGGGCAGCTGCAGTACGTACGAAAAGTAAAAAGAAAAAGTATGCAATTTGGAATTTAGCGATAATCTTAACCATAAGCACCACGAACCTAATCTCAGCCCTAATCCTAAAATGTAATGAAAAACCCTCTGGGGACCAGCTTTTTGTCTCCAGGTGATTATTCATAAGGTGACAGTTTGACCAGATTTACCTCCTCACAACATGAGTAATACACACACACACACACGCACACACACACACACACACACACGCACACACACACACACACACACACACACACACACACACACACGCAGACACACACACACACACACACACACGCACACGCACACGCACACGGCTTGTTGGTGCCTTTAATTATAACTGTTATTGCCCCGTGTGTGTGTGCATAATGTAAGAAGATGCCACAGAAAAATACCTAAGAATTTGCACTTGCATACTTGGATTTACTGTGAAGTCTCTCTCTCTCTCGCGCGGTCTTTCTCCCTCCCTCTCTCTCTCTCCCTCCTCTCCTCATGTTTGGTCACACTGACCCTCTCAGACAAACATAGCGGCCGACACTCGAGGTGCAGCGAGAGGCAGAGAGCAAACACAGAGAGACAGAGCAGCAGCAGCAGCAGTAGCAGAGAAGAGAGCTCAGTAAATCAGAGAGGGAGAGGAAAACAAATCAGAGACTAAGTGCAGCTCAGCGGAGGACTTGACGAATGCTCATCCAGCTGGCTTAAGGTCATCCTCACTCACTCGGCTGTGAACGAGCGTCCGGGCAGAATGGATTTCGTTTTGGTCCGGCAGCCACCGAGCGGCTCTGTAGATTACTATCACTGCTTTTGGATTATTTCTGCTGTTGTGATGAACGGGAACGACAGCAGGCAGAAGGGAAGATGGTAATATGACACATATGCTCTGTGTGTTGAGATGCTTTTACTTCCATCCTGTTCTGTCTTTGTTCACACAGGATTTTGTCTTTTTTTGTTTGCTACAATAGCTGTCACCTCTGAATCATAATTTAACTTTAAACTGCCCTCAAAGTTTAACATTTACTCACTGAAAATGTGTAGTTCATCTTAAATGGCATCTTTCCTCCACTTACAGTAGCTCTCACTAAGAGCTTAAGAGCTGTTGGTATTGATTTATTTTGCTAATATAAAGCTTCTGTCATGTCCTGAGCTTGTGTTTACATGAAGACCAACCTGTCTAAAGGTGTTGGATGTCTTGTGGCATTTCAGCCTCCTGGCGTTCAACTCATAATCCATCATTTTCCTGTCATATACACGTCTCTGTGAGATGACAGAGGAGGATGAGTTGCTTTATGTTACTCTTACTTTAGTAGATGGCTTGAAAGTTTTGAATAACATCTTTAGTGATGAAACAACAAGTCGATTAATAGATTAGTTTAATAACAGAACATTTGTTGACAACTATTGTTTGTCATTCATCAAGCAAAAATGCTGAGCTTTTCTCTATTTTATTTCTTTTGTACATTGAATATCTTTGAGTTTTAAAACTATTGGTCAGATAAAAACAAGTTATTTGACGACGTCACCTTGCACTGTTTTCTGACATTTTTATCAATTAATGGTTAATCAGTTAATTGAAATCAATCAAGAAAATCATTACCAGCAGCTCTAAACATCTTATATGTATAGATCTTAGATACTGCCAGATCGTACACACTGGACCTTTAACCAGGAAGTCTCTTGAGATTAAAATCTCTTTTTCGAGGGAGACCTGGCAAAGATGGCACGCCATTACAAAGTTAACAAAAATTATGAAATAAAGCATGTCAAAAACAGAAAAATAAAACAAGGGACAATAGATACATAATACAAAATCCAGTTTAGGAATAGCAATTGCCTTCTTCCATTACACAGTTTTTAATCAGAGCTTAGAGGGAGACAAAATCATGAAGCTGTAGCGTGTTCTGAAGGTTATTCCATGACCGTGATTCATTCACGTAGAATTTCTTTGTACCAGAAGATGTGACGGTTACAACACTGTTTCCTTTATTAAATAGTACTACAGTCATTTATTTATTACGTCCTGACATGCAGTCTCTTATGTTGAAACATGCATGTACTCTGACATGTGTACAAGTACAGCAGAGCTCCCAGAGCTCCCACTGGCCGCTGCTCTCTGCTGGGTGTTTTGACTTGAGGTGAAGGTCTCAGGTTACGGAGCGTTACGGCAGATTTCACAAACCAGCTACTGTACCTGCTGCCTCCTTCCTGGATCACCGTTTACTGGCATGTGAGTCATGCAGTAGGAGAAACCGTCCTGCGGCATCAGGAAATAAATCACTGCTGTATGGATTTGAGTTTTGAAAGTTCAACACTTTCTTTTATTTTGTCCTGTTGAGAATCTCAGCCTGCATGTTTCTGAATGTGTGTGTTGTCACACCTCGGCTGCAGAGAGGGTGTGCCCGCCCGGTTGCACATAAAGTCGATTTTGTTTGGCGCTCTCTGACTGGGCGGATGTTATGTACTGAAGGGAGCTGCGTTTTTAAAATGCCCGCCCAGCTCTCCTGTAGGTTTGATTTGGCAGGACACTGTACGTGTGTGTGTACCGATGTGATTTTCCCGCCCTGTTTCCTGCGTATTTGCCGTTGAGTCCATTAACCCGACTATTCCTGTTTTGGGAGTGACCTCAATGTTTGGCTATTTGTTCCTGTGTTGACCCGGTTACACAGAGCATCCTTTTTTCTCTCAGCAGAAAGACGTCTTGTCTCGTCCCGGTGATGTAATGGAAACAGTCGGCTCAACAGCTCTGTTTGCAAAACTACAAATCATCACCTCACCTTTACACGGAGCCCGCTCCTTTACGTCGTGTTGGCTGTAGGAGCTATAGGCGGGGTCTGCATTCAGTGTACGCAGCAACACGTCCGATGATATGAAGAACTTTTCAGTGACTTTGAGTTGACGGGTCGACTGAGCTGGTGTTGCTGTGAGGCAGCTGTTCAAAGTGTATAACTCTGATGGGTGTGGACAACTGCAAGTGTTAATTTTTACTCTCTCAGCAAAACAAACACCGATCATTCCCCTGCCTGGTTTTGAGATTCAGTGTTTTCAGCCAAGCTTTTTTTTCAAGCAGAGCTGCCCTTCACATGAATACACTCACACATCAGATAAAGCTTTATATGATTTATAAGTTCCAGTTAGTGAGATCATGATTTGATCTGAATGTGTCTGCACAGTTTTAGGCTTCAACATGATACATTTTTAAAAAGATTTGATGTCATATACTTTGATGTTAGGTCTGATTAGCATGACTTGAGTGTAGTTCATCTGTGTTGTCACCCATATTATCTAAGTGATTGTTTCTGGGGCCATATTATTCTGAGAATACGCTAAGAAAGCCCCTAACAGAACTTAAACATTTCTAGTAAGGAGACCTGAAGAGTGATTTAGGACACTTCTCAAAGCAAGTCTGAGTAAGGAAGGGACAGAAGCGTTTACTTTAGTGAGGAGGTCTGGTTGACGCATTCTTTTAAAAAGGTGTGATTGGTAGATTCACTCTGATTCAAAATGTACTCTTAGTGATAATGGGCATAGAATGGATTATGAAATCGATAGGCCTAATAATAATAATAAACTTTATTTATACAGCACTTTTCAAAAACAAAGTGCTTCACAGACATTGGATGGGATGGCGAGCACTTCTAGCCATCCATCCTCTGAATGCTCTACGTCTCTAGTTTGTGGCTGTAAAGTTTCATGAAGCTGTGATTATCCTAGAGGTCACCACAGGTCATTTTATACAGTGAGGTCAAATTAAAAAAAAAAAAAAAAAAAAATGGTCTCACTACAATGAAATGGCTACTATGGGGATGAAAATCATTACACATGAATACAATTGGGCTCGTTGGATGCACAAGAGTCTCAGCTTTACAGTGATACCCAATTTATGTAATTCCAAGACTGTTCAGGGACCCCAGTATGCAGAAATATTCAAACACATCATTTTTAGAATAGGCAAAAATAACACATTTATACTGCATTCAAAAAAAAGGGGAGACTCGTGGGTACCCATAGAACCCATTTTCATTCACATATCTTGAGGTCAGAGGTCAAGGGACCCCTTTGAAAATGGCCATGCCAGTTTTCCCTTGCCAAAATTTGGCCTAACTTTGGAGCTTTATTTATTTAACCTCCTTCCCGACAAGCTAGTATGACATGGTTGGTACCAATGGATTCTTTAGGTTTTCTAGTTTCATATAATTGCTGTACCTTTACTTTAGCTCTAAACCTGATACAGCCTCTGAAAGACAGTGAAGTCGGTCTGCGGGTCTCAGAGGGTTAAGGGTTAAGGGTTCCAAAAGTCTCCAAGCAGTTTTTCACCTTAGGAGCTTGCTTAAGGGCTAAGATACTTTGTGAATAACTGTAGTCTTAACTTTAAGGGGAAATTCTTAGAAAACATCATAAAGAATTTTCTTAAAATTTGGTCACTGAGAGGAACTCTTTTTACTGTGAAGCTTTATGAATACGACCCCTGGTTGTTTGTTATGAAACCTGCCGGTGTGAGTTGCATTGAGCAGCACAGCTGTGAGCTAATTACAGATGAGATGAGTGTGTCAGTGAAAGCTAAGCCACACTCTGATATAATAACACGCCTCGCACACACACACACACTAACACACGGCGCAGACGCGTCACCTCACTCACGACGAGTTTAAAGACACGCTTAAAGTCTCGGCTCATTCATAATTCCCTGACGTGTTCTTTAATGACTTAAACACAGGCCTCGCCGCCTCCTGACTGCTACTTTACAGCCACCTTCAAACCGTCCTGCTGATCAAGGCCGTCATGATTAGTGTTTGCCTTCCGCAAGCTTCGCTTTTCTGATCCCTGTCAAGCTACTAAATATACCGTCTGGCCGTCTCAGTGCCTCGGTGGTCATGTACAGTAGCTCCACTCAGCCTGTGTTTATGTCCGACCTCGGTGTAATCTGGTTTGTGCTCGGCTGTCATCGGGTGTGTTGAGGTAGAGAGCCACAAGACGTTGCACTCAATAAACAAAACGGATAAGAGGGAAAAAAAACACTTTTCTGACTCTCTTTGTACCTTTTAGTCTAAAGGTGCAGCTTTTAGGCTAAAAGGTACAAAGTTGTATCTAAAAAGGTACATCCATTTACTCCAAAAAAGTAAAGCCCCCCCATTTGACAAAAGGTGGAATTTGGTACCTTTTCTATTTTCGTGCTGCAGATTTCAGAGCTGTAAATAGCACAAGAATAGTAAATTATTTACACAAGAAATGCTCAAAAGAGATAGCCTACTAGTGTTTTTGGCCAACCAGAAAAGATCTGATATTGTGTCTATTTTCATCTCAAATCTCTATTTGGGCTGCTGTATGAGGTAGCAACAATATAGAGAGACAATAAGCTAAACTAATTAAATATCCAAAGAATTGATTCCAATACATGAAAATTCAAAATAGAATTGTCAAAGGACACGCTCCTCTGACTTATTCAGATTTATGCTTATTTGTAATGTCAAATTATACTATTTTGTAATAATAGACACTGAAGGATAAACCCCTTGGGATGAACCATCTCCTTTTCAAATGGGTCCTTAGACACAAACACATGAACAAAGACAAAGTAAAGATGGTGCCTTCATCATGCTAATTAACTTAGTTTGTAGTTACTTAAAGAGGTCCTATTAAGCTTTTGTGCTTTTTCCCCTTTCCTTTAGTGTGTTATATAGTTTCTTGTTTGTGTAAAAGGTCTGCAAAGTTACAAAGCCCAAAGTCAACGCCAAAGGGAGTTAGTCTCCTCAACAGAATCACTGCTCCTGAACTGCCTGAAACGCCTCGCTTGAAGTCCCGCCTTTTCTTCCGTAACGTGGTGATGTCACCAAGTAACACATTTGCATAATACGTGCCTAGTGGCTAGTTTGGCACGCCCTTAAACAAAGCTAGTTAGAGCGGAGCTGCAGCAGAGTCCGAAGAGTTTGGTTCGGTTGACCAATCAGAGCAGACTGGGCTTTTTCACTCTCAGACAGACGGTGAAAGAGGTGCTGCAGCACAGCCGGTATGAGAAAAGTACGTTTTTTTAACATCAAAGCATATAAACATGTTCTAAAATAAACCTCAAATACAAATATCAACCTGAGAATGAGCATCATAGGTCCTCTTTAAAATAATACTTGAAGTTTGATATAAAGATTTGTTGATGTAATTCAAAACTGAAGGAGAAACTGTGATGAATAATGACGACTTCTTCACCATTTAAAGAATCTCAACTCTTAAAGGCATCCGTCTGTTTTAACAAGGGGACTCTTCATCACCGCAACAAATTCTGCGCCAGCGCTATAATCTGTTTACTGCACAATTGAATTTCCCTCCCAATTTACAAAATAGTTAAGATTGTTTGTCACTATCGGTGTTTCCTGGTCAGGGCACGAGAGCTGCTGTCATTCAGAAAGATGTCATTCTCAGTGAATCAGACAGCAGTTCATCACACTGACATGACGCAGATGTTAGCAAGGGAGTCCTTTCTGCTGAAAAGACAAGGTCAGATGTGAAAAGTTTGTTTTGTTGTTGTTTTTGAAATCTTACAGTGTTAAAGGAACATTGTGTAACATTTCAGAGGATCTATCAGCAGGAATATAATATTCATAAGTATGTTTTCATTAGTTTATAATCACTTGAAACTAGGGATGCACCGATACCACTTTTTTCAGACTGAGTACAAGTACTTACATTTGGGTACTCGCCGATATCGAGTGCCGATACGAGTACTTCTCTGTGTCAAAAGACCCTCGTTAACAGTCAGCTGGCGGGTGTGAGCGACACACGGCAGGCTGGGGACCTGATACTGGTATCGGTATCGGTGCATCCCTAATTTCAGGGGATCTATTAGCAGGAATATAATATTCATAAGTATGTTTTCTTTAGTGTATAATTACCTGAAACTAAGAATTATTGTGGTTTTTGTTAGCTTAGAATGAGCCCTTCATATCTGCATAGGGAGCGGGTCCTCAACAAACACAAGGCTTTAATCCAGGAGACCGCTGTTCGTGTCCAGTGGGTTAAGTTTCACTTTCACGTTACAATCCGTCGATCGTTGGTGTCCTTTGTTCACAACGTCAACGTTTCACTGTACAGACCGCACAAAAAAATTGAAGCCAAACCATTTTGTTTTTTTTCCTAAACTACAGTGGTTTTGTAGCCTAAACCTAAGCAAGTGTTTTTGTTTGAGTTCACAACATTAAACATGTGTTTACTGTGACCATAAAGTGATGCCAAGGGGGTCTGACGAAGCGTCTGTATGTGACGAGTTGGGATGAGAACGTGGTGGAAATACAGACCAGTAGCAAACACCTGTGTGCAGTGTAGCAGAGATTTCTAGGATGGAGAATGGTCAGGTGGAGAAGTTGCTGAAGTTTTAGTCTGGAGATTTTTCCGACAGAGGTCGGATACAGAAGAGTGCCCCTGGAGTCGATAGGAATTCAGCTGATGCAATTAATTTTGACCGAAATGCGTCGTCCGTCCCCCCGACCTTGACTCCTCAGTCACTGACTCAGCATCTAAAAATGATCTTTTATTTAACAATGTTCCAGGTGGTTAAAGGTCACATTAAGGACTCATACTTCCTCTGATTCGTCCTCTAATGAGACACAGCAGGAGGTTGAATGGGTGAAATGTGAAGGTAATAGACAAAGATTTATAAATCTGTACATTCAGAAATTCATAGGAAAGTCTAAGGTTGTAAGTAGCCCAGATGTCTTCTCCAAAGAGTAGACCAACAGGATTTAAATCATGTGTTAAGCCGGGCACATACACGAGAATGATTTGTGTTCACTGGCAGTGTAATATCAGATATCTTACACAAATATATCACCATTATATCCATCTAAAGTGATGGGAAACATTAAAAAGGGTGCATTTGTCATGACTGGAGACACAGGTCAGACCTGCTGATTGACGATGTTTTAACCGGAGTAGCTGTGTCATTTTTATAAGCTAGAAAGTGCTCAAGATGCTCATATCTTTTTGTTTAGGTGATTTTCATGTCCAGTTGGAGGATTACATGCACACAGTCTAGCCTTTTTAAAACCCATTTGAATATGAATATATTGTCCTTTCAACTTAATAACAAGACGTTATTTAAAGATTGTCGGGAATACATATTTCCAGAAGTTGTAATAATGAATTGGATGAAAGAACTCCTTCCTGTAGATAAATCCATGTCCGTCCCTCAGCTCTTCTTTGTGTGGGCAGCAGGAAAGCCATTATCAGTAGTTTGTGTAATCCAGTGGTGGATCTGTGGATATCAGCTCTTTTTTTTAAAGATGAAAACCCGCAGATGTAAACACAGGAAACGGATTCTTTTCATGCTTATTTAGAGTCAGTATCAGTGTCTGTGGAGGCTTTGAAGTTTGGCCAAATCACATCCGTTGTGCTTATTGTGCTTCACATATTTCTCAGGCATTTTGTATACATGATATTACACAGACTGAATATTTGTGAGGATACTTCATAGGACTGAGGGGGGTGGGGGGGCACAGTAGTTATATAAATAAGTAATAAGTAAAGGAAAAAATACATTTTCTATTGAACTTAGTGTACAGTAGCAATCACGAAAACGAACTATTTCTAATCTCTTTAAAAAACTTCAAAGAAATAGGTGCACATTACTACATGGTATCCATCCCATAATACAATTTGTACAGGTTTTCTTTTTCTAAAATTCCCCTTTAACACCAACTCACACATAACATGACCCACTTTCTGTCCAGAATACAACATCTTAAATAAATATAGAAGAAATATAGAGGGAACTTTAAGTGACAACAACACTAACAAAAGAAAACAGACAAAACCCCCCAAAAAACAAGTGTTTCTCATTACATCCTTCATTGTACCCAGTAGTTCTACAGTAGCCCAGAACGGACAAACCAAACTCTGTTAACTTTTCCTGCTTAGGCCGGAGTCGATAACGTTACTCGCTCCCGCCGCCGCCGCCGCTCTCTCTCTCTTGCTTCACCACTCACTTCCCACATACACCCACACTCTACGCACTGGCTCTGCTCCAAATGGCTCTAGAGACGGATATTCACGTTTTTGCGTTGGCCAGCGTAGCTCTCTAACACGCTTGGCACATGGGAGAGGCTTCAGTTGGTTGCAATCTCCTCACCTCACCACTATATATACCATCAGATCCTACACACTGGACCTTTAAAGACATTCTCTTTCAAGTTTCTCTCTTATTAATACAATGTGAATATTTTTCATTCTTTCCAGGATGCAGTTTGTCCCCATCATTTTACCAGGAATGAAATGAATGAATGATTTTGGACACAATTTATTCAAAATGCAGTCGCCATCTAATGGCACAGTTGGGGTCATCCTGGAGGCCTAGATCTAAAATGCAAACCATGTAATCTCAACATCTGCAGCTCGACCTCTCCCCACATTTCCTGTCACTCTCTGCCAGATACTATCAAATGAAAAAATGCTCAAAATACATCCTAAAAAACGTCACAAGTGAAGACTTTATTAGGGAGGAAATGTCCCACAGGAATTTATTAAGTCATGCATGCTTTCCTTTTTTCCACTGTTAAATATTTAGTTCTTGTCCAGGCAGGAACCTGCTTGACATCAGGAATGTGTTAAGACTATTTCTGTTTCATAATGATACTGGACAGAGACACTCAAACTGTCCTCGGCTCCCTCACTGGGACATCTTATCCACAGTAATGTGAGTCGTCATTTATTTCAGTGGCTGAGAGAGATCCTGGTGTTTATATAGAGCTGTGTGAATCTGCAGCATGCTGGTCCAGGTCCATACAGTCCACTCATACACCAAATGCTGGACACACACACATAAATAAAAACTCCCACAAAGCATTTAAACAGCATGACAGTGTGTATTCTTGTAGGCAGACATACAGTAACTGTTGATGTTGCTTCTCACAGCTGACTCATATTACCAGCAGTGTTAACACGCTCCAGGTTAGAATTTCACTCCCGTTTTGTAAGCACTCCAAAGGCTAGAAAGCATTTGCACGTCCTGTCACCATCCCCAAGGGAACCAACCTAACATTAACATTTATGTTTAGTTTTCTTCTTAAGGTCACATTCATTTAAATTTCTGCAATTTGCAAGCTGCCCTTTGCCAAGAATCCCATCCCAGACCTCCCTCACCGACATCTGAGAGAAAACAGACACTCACTGAAGCAGGTGCTCATTGTCTTCAAGATGGGGAAGCATTTCATTTAAATTTTATGAGCTGTGAACTTAATTTGCTTTACATTACATATTGTCGAAACTCAAAAGCAACGCACGTTGTAAAACTGAATGAAACATTGCATTTTGAACACAAACAAAACAGCTTCTTTAGGTTTAGGCAACACAAACACTTAGTTAAGTTTAGGGGATTTGGCTTTTTGGCTTAAAATAACTACGTTTCAAAAGTGAAAGTAAAACTTAACACACAAAGACAACTACACATTGTTGGTTTCATACGAGATGCAAAACCCCGACTCCTGGGCATAGACTGTGTATAAGAAGTGAACGTAGTCACCGTGACGTCACCCATTAGTTTGTGGACTGCTGCTTTGAAGCCTTTTGGCCGTCGTCATCTTGTTTTTTTGCAACCAGAAGTAACACGAGAGGGTGGAGCTAAATACAACCAAACGCTGAATAAGACATTTTTGGGCAACCAAAAAAGGTTATAATTAACATTAATGAAGTGAAAACACTGTCAACGTGACAATAATGCGGCGGTAACAACGCGGTGGCAACGCAGCAGTGACGCGGCAGCAATAACGTGGCAACGGCAATGCGGCAGCAGCAACGCGGCAATAACGAGGTGGCAACGCGGCAATGGCCCTATTGACTTAAAACCTTAAAACCACTTATAACGCATATTTAATGGCCTGATAACTGTCTGATCAGCTGATATTGTGCTTTTGAGCCTGCCACCATCCTCCTCTCATCCTCCTCCTTCATGTTATTATCATGATGACCATCACTGTGTTGTGTCCCAGCGGGGTCGAGGCAGGACTGACCAGAAAGCTCTGAGTCACGGTGTTGTTTCTGGAGCTGTGGGGGCTGCGGACTGCCTGAGAGTCCAGCATTGTTAGATCATACTGTAAGGGGATGAGACAGAGAGGGTGGAGGATGTCTGTTGTTGCTTGAGATAGAGAAAACAAATTAGAACATGCAGAAGCATATATATATATATATATATATAAGAAACAACAAACATAAAGGGACACAATACACAGGATAGGAAAGAGAATTCAGTGAGAAAGTCTGCTTGTTATACAGCACAGATCTTGCAAGTCTGAACGCCCTTCGGAGATCAGAGAGGGAGATGAACAACAGATAGCAGAGAGGCAGTGAGCCAGCATTAGTCTGAGGGGACATAACTCATCACACCCTGCAGTAACACACCCTCCTCTGTTTCCATCTCATCCACGTCTGTCTTTCTCCATCACCACAGCTGGAAACCAGCGAGTTCAGTGGAATGATTTTAACAAACAGATATGAGACTGTTATCGATCATCTCAATTAACTCCACCAGAAAGTGAATAAATGTATTTACCAAATCTAAATCAGTCATTCCCAAAGACTGGGTCGGAAACCAATGTTGTAATGTAACAAGTACATTTACTCAAGTACTGTACTTCAGTACAATTTTGAGGTTCTTGTGCTTTACTTGAGTATTTCCATTTTATGCTACAGTACTTTATAGGCTACTCCTACTCCACTACAATATACAGGCACATATTGTACTTTTTACTCCACTAAATTTATCTGAAAGCTTTAGTTACTTTACAGATTCAGATTAATAATACAAAATATAAATCAACTAATATGATGTATTATTACAGATTAAGCTACCCAGCAGTATATGAAGCCATTCAAATTAGCCCCACATTCAACAGCTGCAACATTAAAGTACACATTAATGCATCAATAATTATAATCCAGTAATATAATATACATGATTCTGAAATCGGCCATATACTGCATAATGAGTACTTTTACTTTTGATACTTTAAGTATAATTTGATGTTAGTACTTTTGTACATTTACTTAAGTAAAATTTTGAATGCAGGACTTTTACTTGTAACAGAGTATTTCTACACTGTAGTGTTGCAACTTTTACTTAAGTAAAAGATCTGAATACTTCTTCCACCACTGGGTCGGGACCCAGTGGTGGATCGCAGGAGATTTTATTAGGATCGGAAAATAAATTTGCAGGATTTCTTCCATCATCTTTTAATATTTATATCTGCAGTTCACCTTTGAGCCACATGAGGAAGCCTGACAGTTCGTATTGTTCTGATAACTGTAGGCCTACTAATAACATTGAATCTAATATGAAAGGCCAGTTTACTGTTCAGGGTAAAAGAAAGAATCAAATAGCCTGTTAAGTTCACCTAAATGCATTTATTTGGTCTCATTTATAAAGTATTTAACATGTGTATAATGTTTTAAATAACTCATCGCATGAGACTAAGTTGTAATTTGTCAAACGTATCTTTTTGAAATGGCTGGTTTACATATTCAAGATAATATAAGGTGATGCGGAAATGGCAGTAAAAATGGTCAGGAACAATCATTTAGGCACAAATTTGCTCTTCACATGATTTATAAATAAGGCCTATTGTAAATTCACGATGGTTTGTCATTTCTAAAAAGTGGGTCCCCAGAAAAAACTGTTTGGGAATCACTGATTTAAATGATTCTTTATACTCCAGACTAAACTAAGCTGCATTTCCTCGCTCCTACACTGACGCAATCTCATACAGTAAACGACACTGAGCACATGCCTGAGGGGGAAACGGGCAGCAACATTCACGCTATGCTTCGACATTCACACACAACCCTCCCTGATGCCATCCATCTCCCCACAGAGCCTCAGCCGTGCATGTATATACATTGACCCCGAGGTCCGCTGCCGTGGCCTTTGCCGGCTGCTAAATAAAGCAGGGCCTAAAAGAGGGTAGCGGGCCGTGAGTTCAGGTCAAAGGGAATGTGAAACCATAAACCAGGAGGCTAGCTAGCCTTGAGACCAGTGAGTGTTTGCTTGGATGTTTGCTGTCAGGCCGGCTGACTGTACGTTTAATGATGAGCACAGAGTGTGTTTGTGTTTGTGTAGCTATTCTCTCAGCGGGCCACGAGGTTCAGGACAAGGCCTCAATAATTTACTGTGAGAGACGCCAGAGAGATGAACGTGACTGACTCCAGGCTTCCTGTTGTGTAGCATTACTATACATTACAGCAGATATAAGGACATGTTTTTTCGTCAGTCGATTCAAATATTGAATTGCGATTAATCGCATGATTGTCCATGATTAATCGGGATTGATTAAATCGCAAATTAATCACACATTTTTTTATCTGTTGTACCTTAAAGGGAGATTTGATAACTGTTTAATACTCAAGTATGCTTGCTTTATGCAAATGTATGTATATATTTATTAGTTATTCCATTAGGTATATATATATATATATGTATATATATATATTTGGAAATAATTTAATAAATATTGTTTTTACTGTCTAAAAACATGCTCTACCAAACAGTTGAATTGTTATTTAGTGGTAAAAGTAGTGATGCTAAGATAATAAATTACATTTTTTTATGAAATAGAAAAAACTTTGAACACATGAACATTCACTGTTGTTAATATAATTTGTTGATATCATATATTTAATGTTATTCCATTATATATTAGATAAAAAAAACACATTTTACCCTTTCTGAGATGTTTTCAAAGTAGCCTACAGTAAATATAGTAACTATCTAGAATAAATACATGGAAATAATACTAGTACTGGCAATACTACTAATTCCATGGCAACAAATTGATGTATGTTGGTATACTAAACTATTATTAGCATAATAACAGTACATGGTTTGTATTTTACTTTTACCATGATAGTAGAGGCCTATATTTAAAAAAAAAACGGTGACGTCAACATTGCTTTTTTCTTAGTGAGGACATTAAAGGGTTAAGCCTCTGCTGTCTCTCTCTCTTGTGTTTTCAGAACCTTGATTCTCTGGAGAGCTCGATCCAGAACCTGCTGTCGGAGCTGTACCCGCCCTTCGAGGCCACCGCCCCCACTCTTCTCAGCCAGCTCTTCCAAATCCTTGACAGTCGTTATCGGGGAGACGCCCTGCGGTGCCTGCTGGACTTCCTGGTCCCAGCCAAGCACATCTTAGACACCGTGCAGCAGGCTGCATGTGTAAGTCACTCTCTCGTACACTACGGTGGTGTGCTAAGATTGTGTGTGAGTCTAAAGAGACACATACATTTCATTACATTTGTTAATATGACACAAAGCTGCCCTAAGATCTTCTTGCTATAATTAATCTCATAACAATAATAATAATCTATATGTATAGAGCACTTTTCAAAACCCACGTTACAGAGTGCTTCACAAGGGCAGCAAAATCAAACATTATTTAAAATAAATAAAAGATAGTTCAAGGAAATTAAGACTCAAATAAAATCAGGAAAGGCTCCTCGATAAAAGTATGTTTTAAGAAGGGATTTAAAGGAGTTTACTGACTCAGCTGCCCTGATTTTCTCAGGCAGATCATTCCAGAGCCTCAAAGGCTCCTGACTGCAAACGCTCTATCCCCCTAGTTTTCTTTGGAAAAGACAGAAGACTCTGCCCGAGGATCTCAGAGTATATACCGGTGCGTATCGTATTAAAAGGGCCGATATATAGCAGGGAGAGAGGCCATGGAGAGACGTAAATATAATCAGGACAATCTTTAAATCAATTCTAAAACATGCTGGGAGCCGGTGTCAAGACGCTAAAACAGGAGTAATGTGATCACGTCTCTTGGTTCTGGTTAAAAGCCTGTCAGCTGAGTTCTGTACAGTCTGGAGTCGATCAATAGACTTTTGGTTCAGGCAAGTAAAAAGGCTGTTGCAGTAATCCAGGCGTGATGAGATAAAAGCATGTAAAATGGTCTCCGTGTCTTTAAAAGTTAAGATTGATCATATTTTTGAAATATTTCTATGATAAAAAACATGATTTAATTACTGTCGAACACAAAACACAATATGCATAATGTTGATATACTTCATATACGTCTATTTCTGTAACCCCGTACTGTCTTTGTCCTCGTCTCCTTTCAGGCTCAGTACTCTGATGTACTCTTCCTGTGTGAGGGCTGGCCTCTGTGTTTGCGTGACCAAGTCGTCGTCCAACTCGCTCCCATCAACCCGCTGCTGCTTCAGCCCGGCGACTTTTACCTCCAGGTGGCGCCTTTCTGTGACCAATCGGCTCGCATCGTGGTCTGCAGCCTCCTGGAAGAGGAAGGGCTTATAGTGGAAGTAGTGGAGGAGACGCCGATCCCTGAAACCTCCTATCCGTGTATATTCAGCCGTGACTGGTTAGAGGAGATCAACCAGGGCCGCCATGGGACGCCTCTCAGCCAATGCCTGCTCGCCAACGAGCGGGGCGTGGTGAGGTTACCATGGGAACGGCTGGCTGTGCCGGATTTTGTGGACGTGCCACCGTGTGCTCGGAGTAGTATGGCCTCGGCTCCTACTTCGTATCCTCCTTTACCGCCTCCGCTTCCTCATCCTCCGCCTCTTCCTCGTTTTCCTGAGAATTCTTCATCATTTCCTCTTTCTTCTTCGAAGGCACCAAAACAGTATCCTGTAACCATTCAAAAGTCCATCTTAGCATCTTCTTCACATCCCTCTGCCTTCTCCGTGGAGACCAGAATATGTCCAGCGAGGCACGGCATCGCTGTGTCACTCCGCCTGGTGGATACTAGCGCTGCTTCTTCTTCTTCTTCTTCTTCTTCTTCGAGGCTGGTCAAAGTGAAAGAGACTGAAACTGAGCCGAAGCCTATTGGCTGGGTGTCCCCTAATACGTGGGACAGCTGCTTTACTGAGACAGATCCAAATACAGCCACACAAACAGACGCTGTTTCAGGTGCATGCACCCCTGCAGGTGGAGATACAACTACATGCAAAGGTGAAGATAAGAGTGTAATTGTTTCTGAACATATAGAGCCAGATCAACATAAAGATATAAGCAGGACAGAGCCAGCAGAAGGGGAATATATTGATATTCTTCAGGCCACTATGCTTTTTAGTAGAGCTCAGTCAGCACCTGAAGAACAGCAGAAATTAGAAATGCAACCACGTACACAGACTGAACCACAAAGATATCCACAGAGACGAGCACAAATGCAGCCACGTGCACAAACGGAGTCGTACAGGCAACTACAGAGACAGCCAAACACACCTCAAGCACAGTCACGAGCACAAGTGCCGTTACATACAAAACCACAAACTCATTCTAGATCGGAGGCTCCTGCAGAAACAGCTCTGCACCATTCCCAACCCCATCACCCTCACCCGGACTCCCTCGAACTCTCTCAGTGTGTCCGCTTCGCCGAGAAACCCTGCACCCCGTGCATGAGGAGAAGACAAGGTGGAAACGCTTCCAGAGCTCAGGAGCTGAGGTGTCGATACAGGGACTCCTACCAGGCTGCTATACAAAACCCTGTCGCCTTTGGACAGGAGAGGGAGAGGGAGAGGGAGAGGGGGAATATGTTAGCTGTGGTGGAGGAGGATGGTGATTTCTCACAGTGCGACGACAGACTACCAGAGACCGAAACAGAAGATCCATGGTGTCCAGGAATGTGGTTTGATCCTGGGATGCAACACCAGTCTCCGCCCTCCGTCTGTAAGGAGTCGGGAGAAAAGAACACGGTTCCATATTGGAGAACAGGAGATACAAACACTGCCCCCTGTATGGATCACAGGGGAACACATGCTTTAAAATGTGGTGGGCTACCAGAACAAACTGAAAGGGAACCAAGGGATGCACACTCTGCCAAAACGTACGGCAGTTTACACAACGTGAACGGGACAAATTTAGCAGCAGGAACGAGGATGAACGCTAATAGAGCGTTGTCGAGTTTAAACGATCAGTCAGATGTGATCTCTGCCAAACACCACAGATTACCGTTTACTTCAACTGAAATCTCAGCGATGAATGTGACCCCCAAGCCTCCTGAAAGGCTACAAAACAGAACCAGTTCCACGGGAGCGAGTCCAAACTTTCCCAAGCCTCTTTCGGCGCCACAGAACAGACGGGAATCCATGTCAGATGGAAGATGTTCGTCCCTCTCCACAGCCGTGGTGAACACCTCGGAGAAGTGCGCGCTGGTCATCGTCGAAGGTCAAAATGTGAGGAGAAGAGAGAACGCCGGCTCCTGTGCAGAGATTCCCCAGCTGCATGTGGTCAAATGTAAAAACAGCACAGCGTTTGGACTGGTTTCACCCAAGATCAACAAGAGGAGGATGGTCATTCCAGGTAGGAATTTAAGTTCTTACTACCAGATGTAAATCAGTGTTCTTCAGCCTCCTTACAGCAACATGTATCCACTCTCTACAGATGCTGCTCAGCCTGGCAGCACGTTCATGACCGGTAGAAACGGCCATCAGACGGAGAACCCGTCACAGACGGATCAACCTCCAGCAGCAGAGACACAGAAGATCTCCCAGCCGGCCTCTACTCGTCCCAGACCTGACCACCTTCCCCTGGGATCCCCAGACCCCAGAGCCCACCCCCTCTACTTAGGAGTGGCTTCTCTCACAGGTCAATTAGATGAGACACAGCGACAAAAACTAGGATGATCATAATATTCAATATACATTGTTTCGCAGCTTTTCAAAAGCAGAGTGACAAAGTTCTCCACAGTGCATAAAAAGACGACATATACAAATGAGAGTAGATAAATATATATTTGTATTAAATAAGAAATTAATAGTTTGTCTTAAAGCTAAGAGCATATCAGCCTGTGAGGGTAATGATTTTTTTTTATTTAATAAGGCAGAATATGACTTATTATTTAATTGTGTTTTATCGTGTCTTGAAAATTCCCTTTTTTTGAAATGGCAGTAAAACTTACCAACAGTAGCTCTGACCCTCTCTGTCTCTCTTCATATTTGCTGTTTTGCTCTTCTTTATTTTAACTTTTTGGTCTGTATGATTTCCTCTCATGTGCTGGTATCGGTTAACATATATTGAATTGTCAAGCCTTTGATGTTGCTGCACATTTTCATTTTCTGAGCATTTTTCTCTTCTTAGAAAATGTTTGCAGCACTTTGAAAACATGAAAACTATCCAGTTCTAAACATACAGAATGACTATTTTAATGTAAAGTGTACTTAAAGGTACAGTGTGAAGGATTTGGTAGGATTCTCCCAGAGAACAGCACGTTCCCTTATATTTCCGCTCTCTAACCCCCTCAGGTGGCAGAGACAGGACAGGCAGAGCAATAGTTGAGCTCTATGGACACCACCAGGGATGGAGATCAGCTGTCACCAGCCACGAGCTCTTCCAGATGCTGCTCTACTTCCGCACGATCATCAGGTAACATCCAGTAAATCAGTGAATGAATCAACAAATAAATTATTTTACCAGACTTGAAACAAAAAAACACCTGTTAATTTAAAGTCATACTGGATGGACGTTTTAGCATCTTTTGTAGTCTGTTTATTGTGGTCACTGTGGTTGTTGTGAACTTATTAGATTTTTTATCTCTCTATCTAGGAGAGAAATCAGAGAAGCTGGGATGACGCTCATTTTTGATTCAAGGAAGACGAATCCTCAGCCGCAGCTCTATAAGGCCTTGATGACGCTTCAGGTAAGAAGCACAGAAACCTCTGCATTACAGCGGAAATTAATTTCAATTGATCCCCATATGTGTACTCTGATTTATTAGTGATGATCAATAAAAGGGTGTAACGCATGAATGTAGTTAAGTAGAATTGATGGAGTGTTAAACTGTTGCAGGAGCAGACTCACCAGGCAGTAAACAGTTTCGTGCTGCTGGTGGACAAGGAGAGCCGCCTTCGGCCAGAGAGGTGTCCCGGCATCCAGGTCAGCTTTTTCACTCTTTACAACCTTTATTAGAAAACACTGCAGATGGAGAAATAACTCTGATTTGTTTCCTATAAAGGGTAATTAATCTAAGCTAATCCCTCTGTCCTTGTTACTAAAATATTAGTTTGGTTCCAAAACAGAAAATGAACTGGGAAGACAGGGTCCAAACGTAGAGATCTAAAAAATTAGCAAAATAATTATTTAGACATGGTTATTGATGACAACCCCATCAGACCCCACATGGTCACTTTGTGCTGTGGTGCAAGTTAAAAAGTTACGTAGTGCACCTTTAAGGTTCTAGTTTATTTCAGCACACTACAGTAGCTATATTAAATGAAAGGAAAATAAACAACATTGCAATATGATAATAAAAGACACAAAGGGAGTTATGTGGGGAATAATGCGCAAGAATCTCCCCGTTGTTCATTCTGTAGCTGTGAAAACGTGTTGATGTTTTGACACTCGTTGCCTCAAAACAGACTGAAGTGGTGACATCGATGAAAGCGTTGGTCAAGCTGGTGGAGGCGAGTCAGCTGAGCTCCCGTCTGGATGGCTCTCTGTCTCACAGCCACTGTGACTGGATAGAGCTGCACCAGGTGAGACAGGCACATCAATACATTACCTGCCTCCTCTTTGCCTCTCTATTTGTCTCTTCACTGCTCATGATTTACTCGTATCCACGTCTTTCATCCTCTAGAAACTCTTCCCGTTTGTGTCTGATCTCCATGAGGCGTCCAGCCTTCTTCTGAGTGCCATCAGTAAGCTGGAGGAGCCCCGGAGGACAGACACTGTACAGGTACCTTAACGCTGGCTTTTGACTGCTTACTCCTGTTGTTATTTGGGCCTTGAAAGCTCAGTTATTTAACTCTATTTATTTTATTTCTATTGGTGAACGCACATGGAAAACAGACAACAACAAAATAGTTGATGTGAAGGAGTTATTGAATCATTTGCTGATCTTAAAACGTCTCTTCGTCAATCAGACTGTGCAGCAGTGCATGGTGGACCAGAGGACTCTGATGAGGAACGTGCTGGAGGACAGCCGATTGGTCAGCCTGCAGAGGGAGGGTGGGGCCATCCTGGCGAGGCTGAGGAAGGAGAGTGACCTCAAATACCCGCACTGCGAGGACCTCAGGTAATAAACTCCTGCTCTCTCCTGCTATATTTACACGTGGGTATTGGCTCTACAGTCTTTATTTGGGGGGTAAACTTGTTTACTCGACCCTTGATACCCTGTGATTGAATATTCTAGCTGCTAGAAAATAAACAACCTGCCAACCACCACACCAAAAATAACTGGCTAAAATTATTAAATTGTGTAGCTGCAACACATTTTCAGCCTCATTATGTGATTTCAAGTACAGGACAGAAACAAATATTTCAATATTAGCCTATTATTGTCCTTGTGAGGAGGACACACCATCATATTTTTATCATGTTGAGATCATAATAGCTATAACACAACATCTGACTTTGTGCAAAACTTAGTTAAATGTTTCTGTGCCACAGTTACAGCATCTATCTTAAGGCATTTTTTCCTACTATGAGTCATGCCTAATGCATATGTGTTATTTATTTTTCTTAAGCCTACAGTATGATCTCTCTTCTTCCTACATGCAGTGACGCCGTGGACTCGGTGACCAGCCTGTACAACCACGTGGAGGAGCAGGCTCACGTCCTCGTGCAGAGGTCCAACATGTCACTGGAACACCTGGAGTATCTGCTACAACTCAGAGAGGTGGAGGGACACTTCATGCAGGTGTGCACGCCTACAGACGTTCATATGAATGCAACTCGCTTTCAAAATATATTAGGTTTTGGTAATTGCAGTAATTGTCCTAAGGCACTGGTTCCCAACCTGGGAGTTCTGACCCCCCACTAGGGGTCGCCAAAGCTTCCCGGGGGGTTGCAAGACCTAAATGAAATGCCTAAACTAAATGAAATGATTATTTAAGATATAAACTCTCAAAAAAATATCCAGACTCTGAACACAAGTTATATTCCTTCCTTACACAAGTACACAGCTAAAACAACCAAAGAGCTAATAGGACGAGGACCAAGCCTCTGGGAGAAATATTCTGCTCAAAATTCATCAAAATGACTCGTTTTAATTACTGCAGTTATGCATTAACTGGGTTAATTGTACAGTTTATCAGTTGTTCTGTACTGTTACGTTATACGTTGAATATAGTGTGATATATCCATAAAATATGTCACTTAGTCGGGAGTCATCAGTTTACGCAATGATAGAAAAGGGGTCCCTTAAGGAAAAATGTTGAGATCCACTGTCATAAGGGACCATATAGGACATTAGAGTCCCTGAGTTCATGAAGGCCCAGCGATCTAATGAAAACAGTTCATCATGTGGGTATGGTGATGATGAGTAGATCAAATATCATTCATTGAATTTCAGGATTTATCATTTGAATGGAAAATTAATTAAATATTTTGTTTAAAATAGATTAATCTCCTGTTTTTTTTGTCACATAAATCAGGGAACACATACTGTATTTTGTTTTATGTCACTGCATACTGTATTACGTTTTTTTGGGGACCGATGGTTAAGCTGCTTCGCCCTGGGTCGGCTGTTTGGTCTTTTGCTAACACTTGAGGCACGTTAGTGATAAAGGACTTTATCAGTTATATTTTTAATTGAGAGAAAATGGTAAGTTCATTCAGTTTACATTTTGCTCTTTTAAAACATACACATAATAAAAAAGAGAAACACATATATATATAAAAGTGATAAAAAAAAAGAAGCCCACACTCCACCCACCAACATCCAACAGCAGGATACTAAATTAAGAGTTAAACTTACAATATAAACTATAATAATTTGCATTAGATTACAATTTACATGCTCATACTACTAGACACATTGTTGTTTTGCATCTTCTGTCCCTGCAGATGCAACAATGGTTTACCGTAGAGGGAGAGCGCCACCTGCTGGAGGCTGAATCCGTCGAGGACTCTGGAGACAGAATGGAGCAGATCCTCAACAGCTTCACTGGATTCCTCATTGAGGCTAATGTGAGTCTACGTCTCCTTGTGGCTGTCATGTATTAGTGTGTCTCTGTTTGTCCTCCTGTCTGACTCTCTCTCTCTCCTCCCTCCTCCTCCTCCTCCAGGACCGAAGGCACCACGCCATGACGTTGGTGTCCGAGGCAGAGCGACTCCAGCAGGCCGGGCTCTGCTACCCGGAGACGGAGGCCTTCTGGACTCTAGTCTGCAGCTTCAAGTCCGGCCTGGAGGACTTTCTGTGCAGGGCAGAGGCCTGCGGCAGGGAGCTGCAGATCATGGTCAATGTGTGTGATTTTTGTGAGCAGGTTGGTGTAAGATATATTATTAATATTATCAGTATTCATGTATTCAAGATCAGTAAGCAGCTGGTGCTCTTACTCTGTAGAAACATTTATTCGGTCCAGTTTGTCACCCACAAAGACATCTCTATGGTTGTTCATTCAATTTTAATTATGTGCAATATTTTGTTTCTCTTTTGCAAATTTAACTTTGGCAAGAATGCAATTATATAGAAACAGTATGTAGGTATATAACTACTACAACAACAACAACTATACATTCAAAATGTAGAATGATGCAAGGCCAAAATTAACCAATCTCACACTAATGTAACTGAGCAGCTTTTTCCAGATACAAGAGGATGTTCTAAAATCAGTAATTCTTCATTAAATTAATTAAATCATTGAAGTATTTTGTAATATTTTTGCAAAGCATGCTGGTTTGCAGTTATAGTAGTTGTCAGCATCCGTGCACTCCTGCTGCTACTTGGGTCATTTGTGTCAGGTTACAGCACTTCAGCCTGAGTAGAGTAGCATGGTAATAAAAAAGTAAATGTGAACATGCACTTTAGTTCTCTCTGTAATCTCCAAACAGGCTTCAGCTCTGGCCAGCGAATGCATCGAGTACCTGGACCAGAGTCAATCCAGAAGCCATACAATGCAAGACCATGACCAGAATACAACACCTGTCAATAAAACAAACACTCAACACCAAAACCAAGACTCTGGACCGAGCAACGCTTCCCTTTGCCCGTCTGATCCAACCACCACCAGTGTTTTATTTTCAAGCAACGACCCCTCCATCTTCCAGACTTTCCAAGACCGGTTCCTCCAGTTCAGCCCGGAAAGGTTTCAGGAGGTGAAGGCCCAGGCCAGCGCCCTGCGGGGCTCCAGGGGGATGCAGGTCTGGAACATTGCCTGGCTGAGATGCCAGGAGGCCCGGCAGCAGCTTCAGGAGAGGATGCAGGACGCGGAGGAGGTTTTCCACCAACAGCCAGATTCTAACAGCTGGTGTGAAGGTCATTATGTCGATGTGGTGAGCACTAACGTTCAGACGCCGACTCCCGGTGGCCAGAGTCTGGTGGTACAGTCGACGCCCGGGCCTCGGCACCCGCAGTGGGAGGGCATCGTGTCGGGGGCCGTGGATTTAGGGAAGAGAAGGCCGTTCCTGGGCAGCAACAACACTGACTCAACGACTGTAGCCTGCTCTAACATCAAACCTGAGGAGCACATTGATGCGGGAACCAGCCAGGGGTCAAAGGTCACTCCACAGACATCTCACGGGTAATTTGTTACTCAATTAATTTCGCTCAACTAGGATCTATGATGCTTACGAAATATTTTCAGTATTGGTGCCTTTGTATCATTTAATTACAGGTCACCAAGGAGAACAGAAAGAGAGGCGAGGAGGAGACAGTCGAGCAGAGCGAGGAGCGAGCGAGACGCCGCTGCTCTCTCTCAGTCCCACACTGTCGGCTGCCAGTGGTTTCCATGGGGACGAGGTCTCAGAACGAGGTCGGTGAGCCAGGACTCGTGCACTACGGGAGCGGCGATGGCGGGGTCGTCCTCTCCTCCGGAGCAGCGGGTCCGATCCCCGTCGTCCTGCTCCCACCACGGTCAGCCGTCCTGTCGGATCCTCCAGGAGGCTCAGAAGTTCCAGATCTCTCGCCACGGGAGCTTCTGCTCAGAAGACTCCTGTATGAGCGACCGCGGGGCTGCGGGGGGTAACGGGAGTTTATGCTGCAAACACTCCAGCCTGCCCATCGGGAGATATGAGGGGGGGTTTTGTTTGGCAAGTCCACAGGAGAGTGCCAGCAACGCCCTGTAAGTTTACTACATGTGGCTAAAATGTGTGCTTGCATCACTGATTGAAATCTGAATTATCAGACGTTTGCTTTGATGATATTCTTTGAGTTGAATGACTTTAATTTGACTAACCTTGTGAGTCTTAATGAGATTTCATGCGCTCTTTCTGTCTCTAAGCTTCCAATGAAGTACTACAGGTACTGTCTCTTTTGATTCTCTTTGCTTCTCTTTTTCTACTTGTCAACATGATGGTTTATTACTGAACAGGTCTACCAGACACACCCCCAGTGACTGATATCAATGACATCTATGTATCGCATTAGAAAGTTAATGGGCTCAGTCATAAGTAGGGATATCCCAATCACATTTTTGGCTCCTGATAACAATTTAAGTCCTTTAATATGCAGTCCAATTATTGAATTTTAGTTTTTTTTTTCTTTTATTGCAACATAATAGAGCTGCCTAGCCTATACATACAGTAGGCTACAGTAAACCAACACGTTCTCATCCCAACTCGTCACATACCGCCGCTTTGTCACTTCCCTCTGCGTCGCTTTAAGTTTAGGCAACAAAACCACTATAGTTAGGTTTAGGAAAGAACTACATGGTTGGGCTTAAAACTACTACATTTGTAATGTGAAAATGAACGTTGTGAACACAGGACACGAAAGAACAGCTGTTTGTAACGTGACGCGCGTGAGGCCTGAACAGCGGCCTCCTGGATGAAAGCCTTGTGTTTGTTCCAGCCGCGTCCGCCCTTTGTCTCTCATTTTACTCTTTAAACTTCACCACAGTCACTCCCGGCGCACTTTCTCTGAGCGTTTACTGTTGCAGGGAATGAGTTTACATTTTAATTAATGGAACGCCCGTTGCGTTTAATACCGATGCCAAAGGGTGCCGTGTGCGGTGGTGTGGAACGCTGACAGCCATGACAAAGCCTCAGTATTTGAGGGCCTGGGAACGAGAACGGGCTGACTAAACTTAGTGAAGCAAATTAATACGTTTGTATGTCAACAGAGGAGCTTCTATGTAGGATGGGAGAGGTGTTTTAATGGTCTGTGCCCATTCTCATAATCCATCCATACTTGTTTTACTTCTTTTCTATCACGGTCTCATCTAGAGAGAGTAAAATGACAGCATGTCACTGTATTATCTGCTGAAATGTAGAAGTGATTTATCTTCTCACCTCGCTGCATTGAAGTTCAGGTGTACCAGGTGAAACAGGCTTGAAACTGTCACCTAGAGAGGGCAGCAAAACACTGCTTTTCAGTCTGGCACTGAGTTGCTCTTTAAATATTAATTCAATATCCTTTCATCACAAGCATTTTTAAAAAAAAAAAGAGCCTATGCAGATCTGACAGTGGCAAGAAATAAAATACTTCAGCATCATTCATCAAATAAAACAAAGCAAGGGGAAAAAACACAGTTAAATGATGGAGAGAGATAAAATACAAAGCCTTTGTCTACACATCACTACCAACCCCAGACTTAAAAACACCCCCAAATAACTTTCCTAATATTATCTGGTTTGTACAGATGCAGATAAAAACACAAGATATTCAAAAGATGAGAAGATTAAATGAGTTATTTGCAGATGCTACTAGCTAATAGATATATTATTGAATAATATGTACTGTAGTGCATTAGGTAACAATCTGTGTTTGTGTTGGTGTCACCAGGAGGCTGCAGCGCGTCCTGGAGGAGCTGCTGTTCACAGAGAGGGAGTACGTTCGCTCGCTGGGCTACATCCTGACCCACTACCTCCCGCTGCTGGACCGACCAGACATCCCTCAGGACCTCAGGGGCAAGCGAGGCGTCATCTTCGGTAACCTGGAGAAGCTTTACGACTTCCACAGCCACTACTTCCTGCCGGAGCTGGAGGCCTGTCAGAGGGAGCCCGCCATGGTGGCCCGCTGCTTTCTCAGACATGTGAGGAGTAACTGTACAATCTGCAACCACACCACTAGATGTCACTAAATCCTACACACTGTACCTTTAATATTCATCTGTTAATATTGCAGATATATGTGGCTACCAAGAGTAAAAATTGGCTTATTGATAACAAATGCTTTCTAATATGTTTTAACTTGGGCTCTTTCCACAGAGTGAGAGTTTTGGCCTGTACGCTCTGTACAGCAAGAACAAACCTCTGTCAGACGCCCTGATCCTGTACCGTCGCCATGACATCTTCAAGGTCAGTTCATGTGTCCTGTCTTTCCCTTAACTGAATCATACGAGCGGAAGAGTTTCCCATTTTAAATCTTCTAAAGCAGATGTTTTACACCCCTTTCTAGGTTACAGTACATAAGCTCCATCTTCCTTGGAAATCATTTTAGGACATTGTATCCGTACACTTGCACATGAACCTTCATTTTTCATTTTAGTAGGTTCAAAGTTACATTTTAAGCTTTGATAGCTGCTGTAGTCATCACACCCTGGGAGTGTTAGTGCCATGTTTCACCTTTCAAGCTTTCCAGCTCCACTTTGTCTCCCCTCACAGAGGAAGCAGCAGGAGCTGGGGGACATGATGGACCTTTCATCCTACCTGCTGAGGCCCATCCAGAGGATCAGCAAGTACAGCCTCCTGCTGCAGGACATGTTGGCTCTGGCCGGCTCATACAGGCCAAAGGACATGCTCCAGGATACACTGCTGGCATCCAGTGTGTGCGCTCAAAGCGTGTGTGGCCCGGGTTCGTATGTGCCTGATCTGACGAGCAGCGAGAGGGAGCGGGAGAGGGCTGAGATCCAAGCGGCTGCAGACCTGGTTCGGTTTCAGATGCGTCACGGCAACGATTTGCTCACCATGGACGCCATCCAGGACTGTGATGTAAGATAATGACAGATAAGATAGACTTGATATACCTCAGTTACATTAAGTTAACGGTCTTCTTTTGCTTTACTCTGCTCTATCAGGTGAATTTAAAAGAGCAGGGCCAGCTGGTTCGTCAGGACGAGTTCACAGTTTTCTTCAGGAAGAAGAAATGTGTCCGCCGCATCTTCCTCTTTGAAGATCTCATCCTCTTCAGCAAGACCAAGCGGACCGATATAGGCAACGATGTTTATGTCTACAAGCAGTCATTCAAGGTCTGCACACATCCTTGTTTATCAAAAGGCTGTCATGATATACAGTATATTCTACTTCAAAGGCGTTTTCCAGTAGGTTTGATGCAGAGCTCCAGTAGTTTCCTAGTGAAGCTGAAACATCTAACCACATGTGATTATTTCCATCAGTGTAATTTCTGCGTGTCTCTTCGTGTTGAATCTCCCAGACGAGCGACATCGGGATGACCCACAACTCAAGTGTGAGCAGCTTGTGTTTTGAGATCTGGTTCCGCAGGAGAAAAAGTGAGGACACCTACACCCTGAGAGCCTCCAGCATGGAGGTGAAGAAAGCCTGGACCACCGACCTGGAGAGGATCCTGTGGGATCAGGCCACTCACAGTAGAGGTAATAACATAAAGAACTTACCGAAGTTTACAGTTTACAAAGTGCTGTACAGGTTTTAAAAAATGCATATTGTTGATCTACTATATGTTCCAGAGCTGCGTATGCAGGAGAGGGTTTTCATGGGAATGGGCCGCAAACCTTTCATGGACATTCAACCCAGTGATGCTGCCATCTGTGACCGAGCCGTCAGCTGCGCCCTGCCGGGGAGAAGTAAGGAGCTGCACACACAAAACATTTCTTTATGACAGAGCTTAAGAATATTTTTTTCAGACTAGTTATTTAAGTGAAAACATTTCACACTTCAAACTAAGTTCACTTTATTCAAAATACACACTAAATCCTCTCATGACCATGTTTGTGCCATCATTCCTGTTAGTTAATGATAACTTTTTATTTACCAAATTAATTGTAGATCTATGGGCTTGTCTATCTTTATAAAATGGTTCATTATAGCAGAGTCCCAAGTTGAAAATAAATATATTTTTTACCATTTATTTGGAAAATAACAAAGACAAATGTGAAACCATCACTGAAACTGTCAGTCGAAAGTGTCTATTAGATTCTCCAGAGCAACTTCCCACTGTAGTGATGTACATTAATTGTGCATTTTGCAATATGATGACATTCGTTTATGTTTTTATTTAATTAATTTTTGTATTATTTCCAAATAGATTGTCTGGATAAATGTGGATTTGTTTAGGAACCAACAAATAAAAAAACAGTGACTGTCCAGTTTACTTTTAAAGGAAGTCCTTGGTATTAGTTGGCAGTCTGAAAAATATCCGAGGCATTCTTATTGTGAGTTTAAAATCCTTTATTAAGTCATGGATGATTGTTTAGGAATTAATTGGCTTTTTTCTGGTGAATGCTGAGATTGATGTCAGAAATGATTTTATCCACCACTTTGGTCCAGACTCAAGTATCTTAACAACTATTGGATGGATTGGCACTAGATTTGGTACATACATTCATGGTCCTCGTGGGATTAATCCTACTGAATTTGGTGATCCCATGATTTTTCCTCTAGCGCCACCATCTGGTTCACATTTGTGTTTTTTAGTGAAACATCTCAACTGTCGGATGGATTGCCATGAAATTTGATACAGATATTTATGTTTCCCTCAGGATGAATTGTAATAACTTTTCATCTAGCGCCATCATCAGGTTAAATTTTCAATTTTGTTTTGTGACCAAATACCTGCAAAACTAATGAAGTTCCCATCAGCCTCAGCTGTGCTAATAAGCAGATGTTAGCATGCCAACATGCTAAACTAAAATGATGAACATGATAGACATTATACTTCTTAAGCATTAGCATGTTAACATTGTGAGCATGTTAGTATTTTGCTTAAAGCACTGCTGTGTGCAGCCTCACAGAGCCACTAGCATGGCTGTAGACTCTTAGTCTCGTTTTCATTTTTACATATTCTTTACTTTTTATTCATTCATTTCATCTTTTACATTTTGTTGTTACGTTTAACAAAGTAAAACTAGTAACTAAATACATTTTTCTGCCATAACTGCTTGTGTCCTCATTGCTCTCTGACCCAGCTTATTAATTTGTCCTTGATGACATCTATTCATGTGTGTTGTCAGTCCCTGTGGCCTGTTGTTCACACAGGAGCTTAGAGTATCCACGACCGCACTCCATTGGCTCCGGCAGCACCGCCTCCACCACCCTCAGCCAATCATCTTCCTCCTCTGGACGGGGCTCGCTGCCTCCTGCTGGTTACCCCGGTAACCAGTCACAGGGGGTGGAGACCAGTCCTGCTGTCTGCTCCTCCATTGAGGGCGTGACTGAAAATGAACTCAACCATCATCATCTTCATCAGCATCATCTTCATCGTAACTGTGAACAATGGAAAAGTCATCATCCGCTGAGTGAGTTTTTTTTTTGTTTTTATTTTAGTTTTTTTGTCCGATAACAGAAGGGTCTGTTTGCTGTTGAATTCTTGTCTCAATATGACTCTAAATAAAGTCCAGTGAACAGTAGTATGACATTTGAATATGAGAAGGTATTTTTAAAGCATAGACTGTATAGAAGAAGTGAACTTAGTCACCGTGGAGTGCTGTTTTGAAGCCTCGAGTTTGTCATTTTGGCCGTCGCCATCTTGGTTTTTGCAACCATAAGTGACACGAAAGGGTGGAGCTAAGTACAACCAAACGCTGAATAAGACATTTGACCGATATGTTACAAGTTACTTTCATGACCTGAAAACACACTGTGAAAGGGTTAAAGTTGTAAGACGAAAACAGAGACAACTCCCAGACCGGACAACGCCGTGGTTAATCACAAGATAGCCCCACCCTAAAGCATCTATTTGACTCTAAATGGGACCATAATTTACTAAATGAACATCATGCTGTATTGAAGAAGACTTGAAACTAGTGATTAAAACCATAAACTCATGTTTACAATGTTTACTGAGGTAATAAATCAAATAAGAAGTAGGCTCATTTTCTCATAGACTTCTATACAATCAGACTTCTTTTTGCAACCAGAGGAGTCGCCCCCTGCTGGATATTAGAAAGAATACAAGTTTAAGGCACTTCTGCATTGGCTTCACTTTTCAGACCCGGAGGTTGCCCACTGTTATAAAGCCACTGTTAGTTTGAAAATTCTTTAGTTTGGCGCTATCTGGTGGTAGCATCAAGGATGACACTATGGTAGACGTCACCACCGATATGTACTATATCTGGACAATGTGAACATTTTTGGATGCCATTATGGAATTTGAACTTATATAATTTTTTTCATAATGCACACAAACCTCTGCTTTCATTGTTTGTGCTTTAGTGGGCAGCACTGAATCACCTGGAGAACGCATCAACCTCTTCAGCAGCTCAGAACGCAGCTGCCTGTCCGCCATCGGTGGAGAGGTGGTGGACGACTCCTCCTCGATCGTATCCCAGAGTTCAAAGCCTTTACTTTGTCGGACTCCCAGCCTGAGGAGAGACGGCTCGCCATCGGTTACCAGAAAGAAACCAGGTGTTGCCCCCAAACCTCCACATCTGGCTAATGCTCAGGTACAGGTTAAGGTGTAACAGTATGACCTTTATGTATTATATGTGTATGAGCTGAAGACTAAATGGTCTCACATGTCGTTCATGATCTCAGCTGTGGAGGTTTGAAAAAGGTTTGAATGTGTGTTAGTCAAGATGAAAGCCGAAATACTATTAGATCTATTAGCACACTGAAGGTTTTGCACAGCATCTCTCCAAAACAGATGAATCAGTATTATTAACTATGAACTCATGTTATGAGGGTTGTTTTTTGATAATTTTATTGAAGTATGATTTAATATTTGATATCTTGCATTGCAGGGGGATGACATTATAATCGGAAAATCAACAGAAGTTTAACCCTGGATTCCCTGCCGAAGGTAAGAATGTAATGTTCTTAAATTAACATGCAGTTAAAGTGAAAATATAGGAAATAAAAAATATATGAGTTATTTTCTAATCTTAGTTTTGAGTATTTTCTTAAAAAGGTTAAACATAATTAAATAAGACACCGCAACACTTCAATTTTTTTTTAATATATATTATAGTCAGGTTTGTGGGACATTATTCATAATTATAATAATAATAATAATAATGATTATAATAATAAACTTTCTCTGTATAGCACTTTTCTTAATGTTACAAAGTGCTTCACAATAAGAAAAAAATACAATAATAATAAAATACAATAAAATACTACATAGATAAATAAATTGAAATCAAACAAAATGTGCACAGAAATAAAAGCTTTTTTAAAGAAGAAAGTTTATTTATTTGTAATATAACATATAAGAGTTATTTTATAAGATATGACAGCTTTTTTCTGATCTTCCTTTTTTGAGTTTTTCCTTTAAAAAGTTAAACATAATTAAACAGGACACACAATAACAATTAAATGATTTTTTTATATAATAGTATAGTCGAGTTTGAGGGACATTATTCATACTTAAAATAATAATATTAATAATTATAATAATCCTCTTTATATAACAAAGTTACAAAAAGTGACAAAGTGCTTCACAACAAGAAAATATACAACAAAACAATAATAATAAATAAAATATACATAAATAAATTGCAATGAAATGATATTCACGTATAGATAAAAGCTTAAAAGTTTATTTATTTGTAATTATTGCTAAAACCGACCCTATATTTTATTTAGTTCCTATTTCACAAATTAATCCTTTGTATAGTAGCAGCCATCTCAGATAACCTTACTTCGTATGAAAGGTGTTATAATAAATGTATTATTATTATTTTCATTGGCTTCTGTAGTAAGAACAATTTGTGACTTTAATATTGTTGCAGATCATCGATCCACTGAAGCTGTTCAGTCGTCTTCTGGCCGCCTGCAGACGGACAGTTTATCTGAAGTTATTTTATGTGGCTACGCAGTCACAAGGCAGTCAGCTTTGTCTGGTCACAAGGTTTGTTTTTAATGATTTATTGAAACAATTGAGGTTTGGTGTGTTGGTATCATAAGTCCGTCATGTGTCAAATGAGGTTGTCTTATATCACGTATGGACTAATAAGAAGAAGGAACAAGAGGCTGCTGCTGTACATGGATGATGTGGTTGACACACACACACACACACACTGTTTAGTGGGATCTTCTGTGCTGTACAGCCTGTACATTTATTAATTTGCAGGGATCAAACTAGAGAAGGTTGTATTTATTATCTCTTATGGAAATCAGCAGCTTGTGTGAAACAAACACACACAGGACCAGCGTCACCACACAGTGTGAGAAACCACTTCACTTCAAGTGTATCGCTCTGTGTTTCATGCTCCATTTCATTTGTTAGCAGGCAGAGCATTGCTTGAGAAACAATTGTGTATCATTATCTCTTGACGGATGAACTACAGTGTTTTAGTTACAAGGGAAACTTAATGGAGTCCATAAGAAAGTCCAGATCCACTGGCCATAAGCCCAGAACTAGCTGAAGATCTAAACTTCAAGTGCGATGACCATAAATGGAGAAGCATTTCTGTGCAGATACAGAGAAGTAAAATGATTTGTGTTTTCATTAATATAGAAGTAATTAATATATAATGCTATTTCTTTTCTCCTGTTTATTTCTTTTGGGTCATTTTTATACTACTGCTGTCTGTCTAAACATGTGTTTTTATCTGTCTGGCTCTTACAGTAGTCCTGTATTTAATAATTTATCAGAAGGGACTGACCACTTGCTCATGTGTTTTCACATCTGGATTTGAAGTACTTTGCATCTTGGAAGACTGTTCTGTCTACATAATCACACAACTACTGCACACTAGCAGACACGGTATATAACTACCAGGTAAAAACTACTTACTGTTATTTAGGGTCCACTAATGGTTCCATACTGATCAATGTTCCAGCTACACCCTCATGAAAATGACCATTACAAAAAAGTATTTTTCAGATTATTTAGTTTTCTTAAGTTATTGATGAAAAGTGTCTTCTTTTGTTCTTTTGTAAGTTCTTTGATTTTTATCGTCTGTGCAAAATATACAAATCATAAAAACTGAGGTCATAATGTCGACCTCTGTTTATTTTAATTTAAAGCCACTAACTTTTTATGACATAGCAGATCCATGTTTTTTTTTATTGCTTACTTGCTTTCTTTCAAGCTTATTTGCTTATTCAAACGTGAGGTCCGTTGTTGTTTTCTTTACTTCCTTTGTTTTTCTTGTTGTTGTTTTTTTTTAAAGACAAATTCTACGTTTTGTATCGTGCAGTTTCTTATCGTGCGGTTTCTTTAATCTGAAGTATCACCAGACAGTCTTGCAGTAACATGAGGATGTGGCACCAGACTGATGGTGCTTCACTTCCTCATTCCACAGACACAACAATTTCTGCAGACGCTTATCGCAAAAGGTTTCATTTCCCTTTGTGCGGGTTTTACTACTGCTATTTTTCAGTTCTAAAATGCATTTTTAATGAATACATTTTGTGGACAAATGTAATGAAATATAGACTCTCACAGTCCCGTCTGGTTCAGCCTATAACGAATGGTTTTGTTCCTTTGGTCTGTGCACCAAATCCAAAAAAAAACTGCACATTCAAGTTGCAGTTTCATGACCTATTTACAACTTCCTCCTGTAACTGTCAATGTGAAAGTCTCATCATGACCTGAGAAAGATGTGTGAAGTATTTTACTGTCTTGCAAAGAAGAATCGGCTGAGCTGCATACAAATTTGAACTGTATGACATGTCATTTCCTGTTTTACATTATAGAATTTAATTTAACTGTTTTGATTCATTTTGAATTATAACATTTTATTTCTGTTGAATCATTATAATAATTTACAGTATGTTGCAGCTACGGAAAATGGTATAAATAATTTATGAAAAAACTTTTGTTGTTGGTTTTATTTTATTATTATTATTATTTTTTTTTTTAATCTGTAAAATTTATCTGCTACATGTAGATAAGTTTAATGTGTTACGTTATTATGTATATTACAGTATGACAGTGATTTTCAAAGTGGGGGCCTCAGCAAATTGGAAAGGGAAAATGCAAAAAAATAAATTGTATAATTATTATTATTATTATTATTATTGTTATTATTGTTAATAATAATAATTATATATTGGAATCTTAATTGCCGTGCCAAGTTTTATTTTATTTATTATTTTTTTTAATATTTGCCGCAGGGTTTTTAAGATCTTGCAAAAAGAGGGGCCCCTTGCCATAAGCTGATGCTATTTGGGGGGCATTGGCATGAAAAAGTTTGAGAACCCCTGTATTAGGTAACCAACATTTTTAAAACCTCAAAATTTGTACATTAATGATAATTTGCTGACTGAGGACCAACTTTAGTAACAGGATTTAATGCCGTTTGAGTTTTGAAGCTTTTGTTTCCAGTAGAAATCTTTCACAATAGTTTTAAAAGCCAAGGTCTAATTGAAGAATAAAGGGGAAGGGGTGTTGTAAGTCTAAAAACAGGATTACTGAAGCGACGAATAGAAAAAGGGGGGGGGGGGTGTCTAGATCAGGTTTCACATGCTATAAATACAGGGGCTGTTACACTGCAGGATCATTAACCAATAAGCACCGGCTGCAGCTGAAGTGTCACTCTGCATACACAAGTTGAGGGTCAAGAACTTCTCTGCAGACATGAGTCCCGGTAAGGAGGAAGAAAACCCTTTTTTTTCTCATGTTGTATGATGCTATTAGTGGAGTGTGTTATCTACAACTGAAGATGCAGTTTGACTCTTACTTCACAGAGTCAAACCGTTTTGAAGTGTCAGATTCATAGTCAAGTGTGAAATGTGATGAGCAGGAATGGTGGATGACATTAGATATGTCAGATCTACAGAGTAGAGTAAAACTGTATCTGTGTTGGGGAATGAATGCTGATGATTTGTTGTGATTTATTATCTGGAGAAACTTTGAGAGGGTGATTAAATTTAGATAAAGTTATCAAGTCAAATTTGTGTACTTTTACTCTTTTGACTTGTGTTAACTTTTGAATTGATGTGACATCTGTGTTTCCGTTTTCTGCACACAGTCTTGGATGTCGAGCGCTGTGATCTTGACATTAAGAGCAACAGCAGCAGCCACCATACGGAGCTGTGTGGAGCGGAGCGTTTGATTGTAAGAAGGGGACAGCCCTTCAATATCATTTTACATCTGAAACCTGGCAGCGAAGACTTCAAACCGGGTGAAACAAGCTTCACATTCATCGTTGAGACTGGTAAGCCTCTCTTGTATCCCAGTGATTACACTTACATGTTTATACACAGTTTGTGTGTGTGAGAAAGAAACATTTGGAGGGAGTGTGTGCATGCATGCATGAGGATTTATGTTTCTGGATTTAGATTTAATAGTCCATCTCTGTGTCTCCAGGTCCGTTGCCCAGAAAAGAATCAGCCACTAAGGTTTCTTTTGGTCTAAGTGACTCCACAGAGGACAGTGAGTGGAGCGCATCTGCCACCAATGATCCCTCCGGAAACACAGTGTCTGTATCTATCAGTTCCTCGCACTACGCCCCCATAGGGGTCTACTCTCTGACTCTGGACCAGGAGGGCCAGAAGACCAGTTTAGGACACTTCATCCTGCTTTTTAATGCTTGGTGCTCCAGTGAGTACATAACGTTTTTTTTCCTCTCCAAATGATTTATGATGGATTATTTATGCTTTGTTTTGTGCATCACATGCAGCTTGAAAATTAAGATATGCCACCTGCAGCTGTCAAGCATGGAAATGTTATATTGGAGGCAATAAATGTGTTGGTGCTCTGTCTGTACTGACTCACAGGAGATGCTGTTTACATGCGCAGTGAGACGAAGAGGCAGGAGTATGTTTTAGCACAATATGGGCAGATCTACAGAGGAACACATAACCGAATCAGAGGGAAACCCTGGAACTTTGCACAGGTAGTAAACAAACTGTATAATCTCTAAATGCTTCTTCACTGTGAAAGAAAAGAACAATGCACATAAAATTTATTCAGATAATAATTCATTAACCAAATACAAATATAGCTGACACAGCTAATCTCCGGCCTTCTCCTCTGATTATTTGTCTGTCTGTAGTTTGAACCAGGGATACTGGATATCTGCCTGAAGCTCCTGGATGAAAACCCCAAATTTGTCTCGGATGCCGACAAGGACTGCTTTGCCAGGAGAAATCCCGTCTATGTGACCAGGGTGCTGAGTGCTATGGTAGGTCTGAGTTCAGGCTTAAGTGGATGCCATTTAACCAGCCTGTGAATAGCCTTTATTAAATAGCTGTGCAGGCAGAGATTCCCATGGTGCACCAGAAAAAAAGCCCTCTGCTTTATATTCTGAGTCTTATATTGTTCTCCAGGGGGGGACCTCTCCTTCTTTTGAAACTTTCTCGTCTCCCCAGACAACTTTTGTGATAGAAAGATGCAGAAAAAAGAGTATTTAATCATCATGTGTGGCTCTGATTCCAAACAGGTGGCAAAGAGAAGTAAATTAAAGTCTGTTGGCTGCAAGTCAAAATAGCTAAATGAGAAATCCAGGGCTATTTCTAGTAGTCCAGAAGTTGTCACTATACAATAAATCAGTACCAGGCTTGTTCCAAGATGAACAGGATCATGCACTATAGAAATGTGAATGAGCTTGATGAGGTCCGATTATGTAACATTTATTTGTCCCAAATAAGCCAGTGTTGCTGCCAGAAATTATAAGCATCATTTAGGAGACTTTTCCCACGAAAGACTTAGAAAAGCAAATTAAAAAACGTTAAAGAAACCGTGTACGTATTGATTTAAAATGTAAAGCCCACCACTCAGCCCTGGAATGTCACAAAATGTTCCCATTCTCTCATTCACTCTCTCTCCTGCCCCCCCTCTGTCTGCCTCCACAGATCAACAGTAATGACGACAGCGGAGTGCTGGTGGGAAACTGGGGAGAGATTTCAGACGGGGTTCATCCAGGAACGTGGATCGGCAGCGGTGACATTTTGCACCAGTGGGCGGAAAGTGGTCCCGTCCGCTACGGCCAGTGTTGGGTCTTTGCTGCTCTTGCGTGCACAGGTAGGAGCACAGTACGGAGTGCATGAGAGTTTTGGTTTGACTGGATTCAGACCGTCTTCAATTTATTGTGAAATTAGTTATTTTTTAGGCAGATGCTATTAGAACCCAGGTGTCCGTAGACGACAATGACATTTTCACCCGACCCGGGCACACTAGATACCGTGTGTGTTGTGTACTGTATATGTACTGTATGTATATTTTGCCTAAACCTAACCAAGTAGTTTTGCTGCCTAAACTTAACCAAACTGTGACTGAAAATTGAAAATTATAACAAATGAATAAATAATAAGTCAACTAAGTGTAAAAATAGACTTCTCAGGAGACTTGAACCCTGGGGTCCAGTTTGACCTATTCACCCACCTCAACCTATTCCTTGTAGGTACTTTGTCGCTCTTTATATTACTAATACTACTACTAAGTCTTTCTGCCAGAAAGGGCTTTCTGGCATAAAACCCTTCGGCTAGCTAACTATTGTTAAATTTAGTAGCATATTCAACTTGGCCGTTAAATAGCCGAATAGCTGCCAAGTTTCTATTCTCACCTGGGTGCAAATAGACACTTGTTTCATATGCACTATGTGAGTTATTGTGTTTTACATACCGGTAGATGATATTCACACGCCATGTTGACATAATGCCATTTTAACAGAGAGAAAATGCATTACATGCATGCATTAAAGTTAAAGGTAGGGTCGGTAATGTTGAGAAACTAGCAAGAGTACACTAGATTTTAAATATGATCCAACCGAAAAATGCCCGGTGTTGCCAACTCTTTTCCAATGAAAGTCGCTAGCAGCACCAGCTCCAAAAGTCCCCAAATCTAGAGAGAAAGTCCCCGAGTCGGCAACACTGACAGTCCGTTCAGGCCTCCCTCATGAGACACTCCCCCAAAATTATCATTATGAACGTAAGTGAACATGATTATTGTTCGTACTCACAGCTGTCAAAGCTAGCAGCTTGTGGACGACTCCGGTGACCAGAATGAGTGCACGGGCAGAGAGCATGCAGGCAGGTAGGTAGGTAGGCCGTGATTGAACTGGTTTATTACAGTCCTGCAACAACCACAGATACCGGATTAAACAAACTGCGTGCCATCACTCAGCGTAGGTAATTTAGAAACTATTTTGTAACAGGATACTGTCCCAACAGTACGTAAAACACACCATCTGTTTCATCTCAGTTACATCCTCCGGTCCACCTCCACCGCCACACAACCCAACCTTTTTATCAAAACCCTAAATTTAGAATCTAATGTCATGACTTTGAAGCGCTCTACCCCATGGGACATTTTTAGGTGATGTCTTTATTTGAGTCTTTGATGACAGTTGCTATCACTGGTGTATGTGCTGTGATTAAGAGTGGCCCTCCTCCCTCCTCCAGCGTCCCGTGCCCTGGGCATCCCATGTCGAGTGGTTACTAACTTTGGATCGGCTCACGATACGGATGCCAACCTGATAATAGAAAACCTGTATGATGAAGATGGTGAACGGATGTCTCATGGTGATTCGATATGGTGAGTGCATGGTTAGCAGGTTGTTCCTGTATGCATAAAAACAACTGTCACTTTCGAGGCATCTGTCTCTCGTTATCTTCCATGATTCCGAGAATTAACTGTTGTTTTTTTTCTACATTATTTTACTGATTGAAGCTAAATGCAAATATTATTGTCCTTTATTTGACTAATTTCACCAGGAACTTCCACGTTTGGGTGGACAGCTGGATGAATCGTCCTGATTTGGGGTCGGAGTTTGATGGGTGGCAAACCAGTGACCCGACCCCGCAGGAGACGAGTGAAGGTAAACTTTGATTTTAATGTCCAGTTGTTTGTCCCGTTTCCCCAAAACTGTTAAAAAAATGTGTTTTTCCAAGAGCAAGTCCTGCACGTAAGACCGTGAACTGACAGTTTCTATGCTGCCTTGGCAGTCCAGTTATAGAACAAAGGCCAAACACTGTAAACACTTCATTAGAAATGAACTGTATCAAAACTGCTACAAAGATGGACCATAATCATAATATCAACAATATTTAACCGTGGTGGTTAGTTTCAGTTTCAGCTTTAGTAGTCACAGGTTTGATGAATGGTTATGACCAAACTTGTGATAACGTTGGTTTGGCAAGTTCACATGACTCATCTCAAGACTGTTTTTATTAATGCACCTGACATATTCATATCAAATGTGGTTAAGTAAACCTCTTTTGCTATTAAGCGTTGTAAATCATTTTGGCTACTCTTCGTTTTTGTATAGAGTGCTACCGGGACGACGTATTTTTGTAGGCCAACCCGGAAGTTAGCATCGCCTTGGTTCCCTCGACAAAAAAGCCAATGGGATTTTTCCATTGCCGAAAATAAGCTCTGTGGCAAACAAACATTTATGATACTTACACGTTTTGTTCAGCAAGATAATCTCCACAAATGAACACCACTTTTAGGATTTTTGAAGCCTGAATGCAATCACCAGAAGTAAAAAGCTAACGTCATAACGGCTATAAACAAACCACAACACGGTCACATGACTTTGCGTCACCACTACTAAACCAAAGGCGGACTAGTGGTCGGCGTGATGACGTTTAGTAGTCTCATTTAGACACTTGTTAGCAACTGCCTTTTTTAATACATGTAAAAGCTCCAAAATTCACGAGTGGGATATTTACTGACATGCTTTATGTCGTAGAACAAAACGTTAAAATCTCTTACAGACCTTATTTCAGGCATCTAACAAAAAACCCATTGACTTCCAGACGAGGGAACCGGAAGTGCTAAAATGCTAACTTATTTCCGCGTTTTAGGACTCCTGCAGCACTCTATTAAGAAACTGACTGCAAAACAACAGTTAAGGTTGTTAAAATACTTCTTTCTCTCTAGAAGTGATTATAATATCACCAAAAGTATTTTGTTTGAGTGGCTTATTTGATTCTATTTTACCACATGAATGACTTGCATGGCCTGAATCGATGCCTTGTGTGTGTGTGTGATTCCTGCTGAAATGAAGCTGAAGTCTGTCTCTGGATGTGTGATGCTTTCAGGTGTTTTCTGTTGTGGACCGTCCTCTCTGAAGGCCATCAAGGCAGGAGAGCTGACCAAGAAGTATGACGCTCCCTTTATTTTTGCTGAGGTGAGTTTTTTGCTTAAACCTTTAAGTGGAACGTTTTAAAGTGAAAATGTACATACTTTACATTTAAGCTGGACACTATCGACCGTAATGGTTTTAATGAAGGTCCAAGTTTTGAGACCTGAGACCTGTGTGTATGAAAATATCCCTTTCTGCTGTTACAGATTGTTTCAAATACTTGTCAAAAAATGACAAGCCTGTTTTGTTATCTGAATGTCTTTAAAATTAATTTTAGTTCATGTCATCTCATGTCGTGTGTGGAGTCAGGTTAATGCAGATGTTGTGGAACTGGTGCGCCTGTCAAATGGAGAGATGGTCAAGTTCAGTGGATCAACTAAATCTGTTGGACGCTGCATCAGCACCAAAGCGGTGGGCTCAGATGAGAGACACGACATCACACACCAGTACAAGTATCCCGAAGGTACTGCAGAGACTTCACAACCACACACTTATTTAAATGGATCTAAAAGGATCCCAGGTGCATCTTCAACGTTTCGATTAAAAAATATCCATTTAAACAAATTCTGGGTTTGGAGTCAGTGTGCAGGCACTACATTATGCTCCTTCTACTGTCATCACAGACACACATGTTACATACATCTCACATGAATATAGACGGATGACCTCAACTACCTCAATTTGAAGATGTAGTCTTAAACGAGACTGTCGTACTATTCTGTGATTCTGCTGGTTTTCAGGCTCAAAGGAGGAGAGGAAGGTGTACGAGAAGGCGCAACACCACAACAAGCTAGAGCAGCGAGGAGAAGAGCCGGGGCTCCATATCAAGGTGTTTTTTGTTACTGTTCATACTAGTGTAAGAAAATATCGATACACTGGAGTATTGCAATATTATGTTTTGTGATACTGTATCGACTTTTAGTTAATAGTTTACATGCAAAGATTAGTGGCTCATTTTGTGTTGTATTTAAACCACCCCGGTGTTGTTATCCATCTTCAGCCATAGAAATTAAGGCTATATAAATGATGAAATGTAAATACATTTTATTATTATTATTATTATTATTATTATAATAATATTTATTATTATTATTATTATTATTATTATTATTATTATAATAATTATTATTATTATTATTATTATTATTATTATTATTATTATTATTATTTAATATATGGTGAAAACAATGGAGCCTCATTATATACACTTATACTATGACAGTTTTCCTAAATATATATTACCTTGCATACAGTATTGTAATATATTGAATCTTAACCCCTGTATATGTATCATATCACCAGATTCTTGCCAATACACAGCCCTATGGTTCATATACAGGTGGTAGAGCAAATACTGTATAAACACATCATATAAAAGAAATTAAACTCTGAAATAACTTAACTTATTTAAAATGTTACTGCGTAGGCGGGTCTGTTCAAGCTACAAAAGAGATGTTACGATGGGCACAATGATATGAGAGTTTTCAAAGCAGCACGAGACAACATTAGAGCTCCAAATAGGCCACATCCTCTCTGCCTGAATTGCAGGTTCATTAGTCAAAAGAACAGAGACATTATTATGTATATGTCAAAGGGAACTGTATCAAAATGAATGCCAATATATGCAAACTGTAGCAAGAAAGAGGAACAAGTTGAAAATAACCATGATTGGTATGAAAGGCAAACAGTACACATGTGGTTATTAAATACTGCTAACTGGCATGTAATTTAATATGAAAACAAGTATCATTAAGTGTCCCCTTTTAGGTAGACAGATGACTAGATTATTAATCCATATGTCAATGCTGCATTAGCTTTGAAATTCATCTGACCATAAACAATTTTATCAGCATATTCTGTTCCAAAGATCACAGAATCATCTTTTCTTTTTTTTTTAACATCTGCTTATAATTAGAAATATAAACTATACTAATGCATTCATATTATTGTATAGTCAAACGAATAATCTTATAATTCTCAGATCAAACTGGCTGATAACATGATCGTGGGCTCGGACTTCGAGGTGCACGCTGTCCTCACTAACAACTGCTTGGAGGCGAGGACCTGCACCTTCCTGTTCTTCGCCAAAGCTGTCGGCTACAACGGGAAACAAGGAGACAGCTGCGGCTTTACTTCAGACAAAGTGGAGGTGCCCTCCGGAGAAGGTCAGCTCCGATCTTTACACCGCCGCGTCTGTCAAAAATCCGATTCTCGTGCCGAGATTGCATAGTTTTAATAACCTAATTAATATGTCCTAAAATGTATGTGGTTTTTCAGTGAGGTCACAGTCCCTCAGACTGGAGTACGACCGGTATGGATCAGCGATCACTCCTGACAGGTTGATCAATCTGTCAGCCATCACCATCGACAAGCAGATTACAAATTACCATAAGGTTGAGAAGACCATTGTGCTGGACGAGCCGGATATAGAGATCAAGGTATGGACGATGGACAGGTCAGAGAAATGTATTTATGAGCAATACAAATGTTACATTTTAGAAGGGAAAAACATTGTGAATAAATAAATGACTTTACATCCTGATCAAAACAGATGTTGAGTAACAAAAATGTCAGCGCACATGAGCTCAAAGCAAAGCAGGCGTTTAATAATTACATTAACTAAACTTTTCAACTTTTTGTCTCATTGATATAAAACTGTACAATGATATGGTACAGTTTCATACTATTACTTCTCTGTCTGTTTGAGAGTAGTAGAGTCTGTAGCCTACAGTGTGTCCGTCTGTTTCTCAATCACATCTGGATCACTCTGCTACTGCAATTTGTATTTTGTAGAAGTAATGTAACCAGTTTTTCGAACTTGACAACATAAACATTGTAAATGAGCCCCTTTGTATTTCCTGTTGAAATGTTTGTTAATGCAGTAGCTGACAGGAAGTAATCTTGGACTAAAGCTGTTGCCCTGGCAACAGAATGGCGATGAAAAGGTCTATTGAACGTTTACCTTGATTCAGGTGGCCTTGATCACAGATCACAGGAAAGTTGGGATTTAACTAGAAAATGACTGTATTTCCTGTCATTACTTATTGCCACTCAGGCACAGGTTTATTATGACATAATCGTAATCATTTACAATATTATAGCACCTCTCACATCATGAAACCTGTTTGTCTGCAGCTGGTTGGAGAAGCCACAGTGAACCAGCCTGTGTGGGCAGAGCTGACCTTGTTGAACCCGTTACCAGAGTCGCTGCAGGACTGCAGCTTCACCGTAGAGGGGGCCGGCCTCACCGACGGCAAACCCATAACAGCGAGGTATGTCAACTCCATCCAGGGCTGGGCGATATGGCCAAAAACTTCTATCCTGATATAGGTCATATTATATCTCAATAATGATATCACAATATAGCAAGTAATTCAATAAATAAATAAATAGTCTATATGAAATAACCACATGGTAAAGCCTATACACTGTGTGAATGAAATACTTGACGAATGAAAGGTGAGTATTTTCTCATTTACTTAAGAACTTAAGCGCAAAATGATGATGAATTTTTTGAGAATTTTGAGTTAGTATGTGTTATTATCAATTTAGACAATTGTGTGGCTTGATATCTCAATATATGATTTAATCACAATATGATTCCAATGAAAGATGATAAATTATCGTATTGAATTATCACCCAGAATCTAAATCCATCCCAACTGTTATGAGTGGATTTATGCGTCAATTATTTCTTTTAGCATTTCCATGCTTTCTTTTCTTCTTTATGGATTTACTTGTGTCACCCAATTCCCATTACAGTTTATCTATGCAGTTCAATGTACAAGATGGTGTTTCTGCAAAGTTTGTACAAAAACTCAAACGCACCCAAAATCACAGTGAACTTTTCCCAACAACTACCACACAATGCTTCCTATTTCAATAATAACAAAATGTTACTTACAGCTCTAAGTATAAGATGTGATCTGTGATTTGTGGTGATATACCCATAATCACAGTTACATTAAGAATATCTTAAACACTAATATGTTATATATACAATAGATGCCAATGCCACACTGATACCTGAGCTGAATAGAGATAAGCATAGAGAAAAGCAGAAAACATGAAACTCATCTCAGATTTTTTGCAGGATTGGAGCTGTGGGCCCCAAACAGGAAGCCAAGGCCAGCGTTGACTTCAGTCCCACCAGCACCGGCTCCTGCGTGCTGCTGGTGAACTTTGATAGCGACAAACTGAAGAACATCAAGAGCTTCATCAACGTTGTTGTGAAGGAATGAGCCGGCACAGAACGGCTTTTTTTAATTTTGTTTCTTTAATTGCAGTAGAGATTACAGAGCCGCCCAGAGGGGCTTGAGGTTTTTTTTAATCCACTTCTTATTTTTATCCATATATTATACTAGAATAAACCATATTATACGATCAAGTTTTTTCTTGGGTAATTTCATGATGAAACACAATGATCCACATCCACTAACCACTATGTACAGGGCCTCTATTAGCTGCAGTAAAATGAGATACAGACAGAAACAAAGTTACTAATGATTTTAGTAATCATAATTTAATATAATCATAAGTGACAATAAAGCCACTTCTGCCAAAGCTGTGAGTAGAGCAAGTGTTTGTTGAAGGGAGCAGCGCTTCCTCTCCTCTTTTTAGAAAACATTTTGTTATTTGTGATGAAGAAAAAAAATCTAATTTGTTAACTACAAATAAAAAAAATGCAAAATTAAAAAGTGAGGCTCAGTGTTATTTGTTGTCTTGTGGTGTGATTGTGTGCCTGCAGAGTGAAAATAAACCCTCAGTGGAGGGATATCGCCATCACATACATATATCTCATTATTTCTCTGTATTTTATAAGAGATGTGATATTCAGTGTTTTTTTTTTTATTATTATTTCTAAACCCCTTAATGGAAAATTACCTTATTATCTCTCAGAATTGCTCCGTCACTCAGATGGGTTTTATCAGACACACTGATATACTGACTGGCTCCTGCTTCATGAGCTGTTTCACCTTTTCTTTATGGATGTGTCAAACACCCAACAGATCGCTAAAGATCTCTTAGAACTTTATTAATACCAATGACATTGTTCAACATACAAATAAAAAAACACAACAGAGTAATAAATATAAAGTATAAGATGTAATATTAACACTAGTGCCTAGTAGAATAACAATAAAAGTAAGAGTAAAATAAGTGAAAAGTAATATTATGCATTATATTGAGAGAGTAATATTGGAAATTATATTGAAAAAATAATTTAAAAAAAAAGTAATATTGCACAGGATATTCTGTCATTGTGTTACTTATAAATGGAATCATGGTGAAAATAAATGATTCCCCTTTTTGATTGGGACCATCTGGAACCTCCTCAAGGACCTCTGGGGGTCCCCGGACCCCACTTTGAAAACCACTGGGCTAAAGCATGCAGTCTGAACTGAGATAAGATGAAGTCATCAATTACAACATTCTGTTAATGTTTTAAGAAACATCTTGTAGTGTACTGTTTAGCTGTAAAATGACAAAGTTTGTGACCCGGCAGCCATGTTGAGATCAGTTGAGGAAATACCAAGCACCGCCCATCAGCCGGAGCACAGCCAATAGGAACGCTCTCTCTCTGAGATGGCCTGTGATTGGCCAAAGTCTCCCATCACTGGCTATATTTTTTTAAAGCCTGAAAACAGAGCCATGATCAGAAATTGCACTGTACTATAGAATTATATTTGGTTGCTTTGATTACAGTTACAAAGACAGTAATGCATTTTTTCTTATTAATTTAATTTTAATTCTCGCGAAGTTCCACATTCACAGGTGTGAATTTACCAAAAAAAGCCTAACTTCTTTGTATTTATGAAAGAAATGGAATTATATCTGTCAACAATTTCTTCCTCACAAAACAAAAAAGCAATGGAAACACTGCATGTATGCAATATCTTTAATGTTTTTAAGTGAAATTATTGTCATTCTCTCATGTGTTTTTTTTTTAAATATTTTTTTATTTTATGTTTGTTTTGTTTCATTTCTGTTGTCCTTTTGTGTTTGGCACAGCTCTTTGTTTATGTTTTTGCTATGCTTCTTCTGTATGTAAATGTTTTTAATGTTTTCTGCTGTTACTATGGATACTGTCATTTTGAAATAAATAAATAAATAAAAAAAGAAAACAGAGTCATGAGGAGGTGCAGAAGTCGAGTTTTCTCTCAGAGCACTTGAATTACAATATGCTGAAAAGGTTATTAAGGATTTTTTTGCCAAATGATGCCAAAGATATTCCACTGCAGGATAAATTAGTTAATTAGTATTTCTCCTCTTGCAGTGGTTGCTATGGAGACTGATCAAATCCAACTCTTCCACCGGGACTCAGGAGGCGCTGTCGTCATCTCTGTGGTTTAATTAGCAGCTCTGTTGCAGGCAAGATTTAATGGGTTTTTTTTTAATCTCAGAGCTTGTTTGTTTCTTGTTAAATTGCAGATTTAAAAGTAGACTGTAAAGTAAACTTTTCACACGATGATAACACTACAGGAAGGGAATCTGATGAACCCTGAAGACCACAGGTGAGCTCTTAAATGTGCTCAAAGCCAGCCAGGTAAAGATCACCTTTTCTTATAGTGTGATTTCCTGTCAGCTGAGAAGTTCATTTGCTTTGCTCAGTGTTCATATTGTGATGTTATTAGTTTAGTGTTGTTATCTCAAAGCGCTTGTGTTGCTGACTGAGTGGGAACATTGTGTTTTCAGGGTGTTGTGGTCGTTGGCCTCCATTATGGCTAAAGTTTAAGGGCCTCTGTCTCCTTTAAGGCTGCTCAATCTGGTTAATAAACTCATGTTCTAACACTCTGTCATACAGGTTAACATGTGGAGGGGAAATCATTCACATTACAGTTTTTCTCGATTGTTTACACACATTTTCTGAAAGCATGCCTCATACTCTCAGAACTCTACACACAAATCAAAAAACACACACACAATGGGCAAAACCCCTCAATTCTCCTGCAAAATGAAACTTTACATTCAAAACAATGTTATTTCTTCTCAAAATGGTATTTTGTTTTCAAATGACACACACAAACCATCATATGAATAGACATTTATAAGAACCAGTTGAACACTGATGTGCTCAATGTAAAACACTATGATGAATGGAAAACACTTCTTCTCCATTCATCATAATAACTTAGGCCTTTTTTTTGTTACTACAGACAGTACATCCATAAGTGTGTTGTAAAATATTTTAGAATATTGTTTTTATACTCAGAACACACAAATACACGGTAACAAATATATTTTATTTTCCCCACAAAAACAATGTACACAGTGTACATCCCAACCAACACAAAGTTGCACATACAGTGGTCTACATACAAAACAACAGAAGAATTTACTGTATACAGTTACAGTAAAAAAAACTATGCTGCATCCTCTCTTCTGTTTCGGTCTGGCCACAGCACCTCATCCACATCACAAGCAATGTTTGCCCTTCTATGCTAAAGCTCTGATTGCTAATTGTAACACTGTGTGACAGGTGTTTGCCCATGTGATGAGTCAGTGTGCATAGTAGGGCAATTGACTTTAGAATTTTGAATGACAGTGTGTTCCTTGTGAAAACGAGATTTTCTTCATGAAAATTGTGCCAAATGCAGAGAATTGTGTGTAGTGTTTTGAAAAAAGTGTGTTTTAGAACTGCAATTTGAGTGTAAAGCAGGAATTGTGCTTGTAGTTTAGCAGAATTGGTTCAGGGGGTTGGTGCATGAGTTACATGTTGTGGTCATTGTGTGTCAAGTACCAGTATTTGTGTGTAAACAATTGAGAAAAACTGTAAAATGTTGTTGAGGTCAGAAAGTGATTGATTTCTGACTGAATGTCCCAGGAGAGTTACAGGCTACAGGTGTACTTTTATCTCTTGCAATATTTCATTTATTTATTTAATGAACATCAGTATAAAATACAGGATGTAAACATGCAGGAGTTAGAAAGAATGCTAATTTCCATCCTTAGTTCCTAGGCAGGTAACAATATACAGATAAAATAGACAACATATCCAAATAGTAATATAGTAAGCTACGTGTCTGGACTCAAGAGTAGTGTGATTTGTTCTATGTGTTCCTGTTAGGAGGTTTATTGTTCTCTTATCCACCCATTATGGGTCGATGTGATGTGATTCCTCCATAATAATCTAGTAGGGCAGCAGTGAAATGCCACAAATTTCTGTTGACATCTCTATGTGATGTGCCTGTGTGGATATCAGGGCTGTTTGTGTATTTGCAAGATTCTGGCGATATGATACGTATCATGATACAGAAGTTACTGTAAGCAACGCGATTTATTTAGATTTGACTGACGGGTCCCAAACTTTCTCATTTCACAGCTAAACAGTACACTACAAGATGTTTCTGAAATCATTTTTAGGAGAGAAATAGCCATTACAGTAAAAGAATATTGATTAATATTTGATCAGCGCTGCCTAGTTAGACCGTTTGATGGGAGTGATTGACAGCTGCTCAGAGACAGCAAGGCTCCAGCTCGGCTCTGATTGGTTGTTTTCCTCCAGTCTGTGAAATCTTGCAGCTGCCATTAGGAGCACCTTTCAACGGGTAGGTCAGAGGTCACGGGGGCCAGTTAGTGGTCCCATAACTGGGCGGCTGTGGCTCATAAGGTCACATGTCGATGTGTACTTGAGCAAAACACCAAATTGCTCATCGGTGTGTTAATGAGTATTTAGATTAGATCCTGTGGGACAAAGTTGGCACCTTGGCAGCCTCTGCCATCAGTGTATGAATGTGTGTGTGGATGCTGACACGTAGTGTAAAGCACTTTGAGTGGTCGGAAGACTAGAAAAGCGCTATATAAATGCAAGTCCATTTACCATTTACCATGACATAAAGCTGTCACACAAACTGAAAATCTGTAATTACTGGAGTAACAGTAGCACTGCCGTAGTTGGATACATATATAGAGACATTTATTTACAGAACAATACAGCTCATAGCCAGGTGGATTATTCCACATCATCGTCCTCCCCGGTGGACAGTTGCGGGGAGGGATGACGGGCAGCGTACTCGGCCAGGTTGGTGAGTCCGTACACCACGCAGCAGCTCAGGGCGCTGCGGGTGATCGCCATGTCACAGACCGCAGACCACTCACCAGTTTTGGCGTCAAAGCACTCAACGTCATGGGTGGTGGATAAGCCGTTGAAGCCCCCGACCACAAAGAGACAGTCATCGAGCACTGCGATGCCGAAGTTACTGCGGGGGCTCAACATGGACGGCACATCGTCCCACGTGTCGGTGTGAGGGTTGTACTTCTCAGCAGTCTGCAGACGGCTGGTTCCACTGAAACCGCCAACCTTTAACAGAAAAGGTGAAATATGAAGTCGGGATTACTACTACTACTATTTGATTCTCATTTTATACACAACACTCTTGTTAGGCCCGATCAGGCAGAGTGTGTTTTAGCAGCTTTGGGTGGCTTTTTTTAAAATTGTTGTTCAATGAGATTAAAGCGTTTTGCGCGCTGCTTTTGCGTTGCTGAGCGCCTCGTGTTTATACAGGAACGCCCTGAACGCCTCGAGTTGAAAAAAAATTCAACTCGAAGCGGAAAAGCACCCGACGTTATTGCCGTTTATCAGCTGGAGGCAAATTAGTGCGGTAGCCTACTTGAGATTTCGGTTAAGTTGTTTTCAATATTTTAAACTGCACTATTAAGTATTTGGGTCAAGGACAGTTCATAGTTTGAGATAAGGTAACGCTAACACTCGTTTGGTGGTTGCCTAGCAACATATAAAATAAGACACAGCAAAGACTTTGTCTGATGGGACAACAAAAAGGCAATGTGTATGTAGGGCAGTAACTGACAATTATTTTCATTATTGATCAGTCTGCTGATTATTTTCTCAATTGATAGTTTAGTCTAAAAAATATCAGAGGGAATAATGCCCGTTACAATTTCCCAAAACACAATTTGAAAAATTCTAATGTTCGTGGTTTGATCCGATCAAAACTTATAAACCCAAAGATATTCAGTTTAATATCTTGGAAAACAAAGAAAAGCAGCAAACCTTCACACTTGAGAACACTTGAAAAATGACTTAAACGATACTGGATTATCCAGCCCGTTCTCATTCCCAGTGCGTCAAATACCGAGGCTTTGTCACGGCCTTCAGTGTGTTTGATACCGCCGCACAAGGCACCCTTTAGCACCAGTTTGAGACGCACCGGGCTTTCCATTAACTACAATGTTTCTCTGGGTTTCGATGATATGTGTTTATCTAATTGAAACCTCTGCCAGCAACATACTTTCGCACCTTTCTGTCTCAGAGAGTTTCTGTGTTGTGAATATCAGCAGTGTTCAATGTGCTTACTGCAAAGATATGGTCTGCATAGGTGATGACCCCGATTCCACTGCGCCTGTTGCCCATGGAGGCGATCAGTGTCCACTGGTCGGTCTCTGGGTCGTAACATTCAGCCGATGACAGGCACTCGTTCCCAGTGAAGCCACCGCAGATGTACACCTGGAGAGAATTAAAGAATTAATAAGTCATTTCTAGACTAATTTCCACACCTTTGAGGATCAAACTTGCCAGTTGCATAGTTAAATAAAGCAGTGAGGTTTGTTCAACTTCTGTTTTTCTTTAGTCAAGCTAGAGATGCGCAACTTCTGTGCTCTCCCTGCTCTCACACAGAGCTGTCTGAACTATTCAGAGCTGCTCTTTAACTCCACCTACCTTGCCATGGAGGGTCGTGCAGCTGGCGTCACTCCTCTGCTCGTGCATGGTGGCAATAAGAGTCCACTGGTTGATTGCGGGCTGATAGCGCTCAGCAGTTCTGAGTCGCTCGTGTCCATCATAACCTCCCATGGCATATATGCAACCGTCCAACACAGTTACGCTGACATAGCAGCGGCTCATGTGCATTTGTGACACCTCATGCCAGCTGTGCGTGTCCAGGTCAAACCTGTGCACAGAGCTGAACAGCGCTACACTGTCAAAGCCACCGACGCAGTAAACTGAGCTATTGAGGAAAACCAAGCCGTGGTAGGCCCGGGGAGCCTCCTCATTGTTCGTTACATCGACCCAGAGGTCAGCACGGACATCGTACGCTTCTATTGCATTGGTGGGACTGCCGCCGCTCCAGCCTCCAACGGCAAACAGAATGGCAGGAGGCAGTCGTGGGCGGACCAAGCCAGATTGTTGGTGAAGCACGGCCTTCATGGTCCTGTCGAGCATTAGTCGACACTTTTTGCTCGCCTTCGCCAGGTCGTTGTTTCTCACACAGTCTTTCAAGTAATCTGGATTCATTAAAGCCAGTCTGATCTACACAGAGACATGAGGACAGAAGTTGGAATTAAATTGTCTGAAATAGAGCCTAACCAATACTTTTGACATGGCTGATTTTAGCTTATCAAAGATATATTGCATTTGCAAATACTATGTTGGCCTTTAAGTAACAAGAAATTGCAGTAGAGAAATGCCAAACATACGTTTGAGGTCATTTGGAAACGGTGTTGCAAATATGTAATTTGTCCACTAGAGAGCACTGACAATTTTTTTTTTTTTAACTGAAAAATATTCCTCTCAGTACTGGTATTTGTCACAATTTTTTTAATAATAAAATTTAAAGAATTCTTATTTAAAAAAAAAAAAAAAAAAATTTGGAAAAAAAAATATTGGCCAATATATCGTTCAGGTAAATTTTTTTACACTCAAATATCGATATCAGCCGAAACATCCAGTATCACATCAATGTTCTTTACATCGTTCGGCTTTGGGCTGTTTGACCTTTACACACACTATTTACTGTAATTCACCAAATTCTTCCAAAATGTTCAAAAAAAGAAGAAAATATTTTGAGGAACTAAACCAGATCGTAACATTTCTCATATTTCTATTCATAGATTCATCAGAATCCTACAATCGTTGGATGTTGAAAGGGTTTCATACAGAGCTCTCACAGATCTATCTACATCTCTCTTTATCTTAATTAACCCATTAAGCATTTTGCATTTGTAAAGATGGGAACTGGTCTAGAATAGGACTCAATGTGACCTGGTCTCAGTTTTGATTTTGTCCTGACCTCTTTACATGTGGCCTTGACTGTGCAGACTTTACCAAGGGGGGTTTTGACAGCCCTGATCATACTGTTGTATTCTAGATAACACCATTAGCGAGATGTAAAATATGCAAATCAAAAGTTAATGTAGTAGCGGCTGACTAATTGTTCGTCACCCTTCACTTACGTTGGACAGAAGCAGAGGGATGTATTCTCTGCGTTCCTCATTTTCGTGGGCGATCCAACGAAGGACGGCCTCAAACACCGTTTCCTCCTGCTTCACATTGAGTTGGTCTTTCTCAATGATTTTAACAAGATCCCCCGCAGAGAGCAGCAGGAACTCTTCTGAGGTGGCGGCAATCTCCTCAAAGTGATTCAGCATGAAAAGGAAGGCCTTGTGGTTGGTTTCGGGGGTGTAATGGAAGCCCGTGAACCACCAGATGCCGATGCAGTTCTGAGGGCTCAGCTGCCCCTCCAGGAAGGAGCAGCACACTTTTACGATGCCCATTACATTGAACTGGTCCGCTGCTACAAAAAGCTCTTGTACATTGTCTTGTGTCACAAGAACAGAGTCCGTGTAGGCAAAGTCTATGATGAGCTTCATCATGTCAGCTGTTACATTGGGGATGTCAAAGTCCCGACTGTCTGGGGTCGACCAGTGAGTGAAGAGCTCTCTGTGAGGCAGGAAGGAAGCAACACAAGGGTTTGAAAATAACTCGGTCCACGTTTTTCGCTTCATAGTCACACTTCATAGAATAATAACATAGATAGGAGATAGGAGATAGCAGGTCAGCTGTATTATGTCGCATAGATGTGGTGTACATCATCATTGTACGTAGTATCTGAAGATTAATTTGACATGCAGCTCAGTACTGTGTGTCAAGTTGTTCATAAAGTCATAAATCAGATAAAAGGTGTATAAGGACTTATGATAGAAGTATATTATGGCCATTCCCCTGCTTACTTATGTGAAGACACCAAGACCTTGAGGAACACCATACAAAAAGCCATGCTGTGATTTGGTATCAAAAACTTTTGACATTTGGAGATGTCTACCAGAATTGTATTTTTTGGAGATTAAATGGCGATCACTTCTGTTCTGGAAACTTCTCAGAAACCCCCATATTGCGAATATACCTAGGAAAGCCATCCATCCTCTGAATGCTCTAGGTTTCTAGTTTGTGGCTGTAAAGTTTCATGAGGCTGTGATTATCCTAGAGGTCACCACAGGTCATTTTATACAGTGAGGTTGAGTTTAAAAAAATGATCTCACTACAATGAAATGGCTACTATGAGGACTAACATCATCACACAGGAATACAATTGGGCTCATTTAATCCACAAGAGTCTCAACTACATGAGTTTAGTATAGGCGAAAATAACACTTCAGATATCTTGAGGTCAGAGGTCAAGGGACCCCTTTGAAAATGGCCATGCCAGTTTTTGCTTGCCAAAATTTAACGTACATGTGGAGCGTTATTTAACCTCCTTCACGACAAGCTAGTGTGACATGGTTGGTACCAAGTGATTCCTTAGCTTTTTTATATGACGACAGTATTTTCCCTCTAGCTTTAAAACTTAAAGCCCGCCGCAATCTCCGAAATATCGATTGTGTTAATGCGTTAAAGAAATTAGTGGCCAACTCACTTGAAGTATGAGCTGCAGTTGCAGAGGATGATCTTGTGCACGTGAAATTCAACGTTGTCCACTCTGATCACCGCGTCACAAAGCTGTTGCTCCAGACGGAGCTCGTTATACACAGCCATCTTTGCTCTTGAGGATTTTAAGTCTTTATAACCAATAGGTGCAGGTTTCTCCTGCGACTCTCAGCAAGTGTATCTAGCTATGTGTGAAACTTCTGCTTCTGCACAGAGATGACGACAGGATTCTAGAAGGGACCATTATGACATCTGGGAATCTTGTGATGAACAGCAGCCTCCATTCCAATTACAAGTTCTACAGAAAATATTCTAAATACAGTGAATACACTCTCTCTGCCCGCTGAGCAGCTGAGCGGCTCTCGTTTTACGCAGACAGGCCATTAAACTAGCTAAATAAAATAACAAACATTGCCCAACCCTAATGCCTACCATTGTTTATATTTTAAGTAACCTCTCGCCTGCCTTCCTGCTTTATGACCCACGGCCGTGCAGGTCAGAGGATGAGATCGGCGCATGATGCGCACAGATACAGACATAGATATGAAGAAGTTTTGTATGTGTACAGATTTCGGAGGAGACCGGCGGCGTTGAAAAAAGCTTGCCCTTTCAAAACTACTCGCTAACTGCTAACGTTACTCACGTTAAATAGCGGTCCACTTCCGTGTTTTGGTACGGTTGGCTTTCACACCTGATGCGAACAGTACTCGAGTCCACACGAACCGTACTCCAGACCACCTTTTCAAGTGGACTCGTGCACGGATCGACGAACCGTACCCGAGTACGGTACGGAGTGTTCACACTAATCATGATTGGCCATTACTGAATCTGGCCCAATTCAAACTGATGATACTGCATTACTCCTTCTGTACTGTAAGTAAGTAATATGCATTCATTACATCACACATTGATGCGCTCTTACTTGCCATTGCACTTGTGCCCACAATGGGCCGAAAAGAGATCATGTTTTAAAACCATGTCCGTTGTGTACTTGTGATGTCACTGGAGAAATTATTAGTTGGAGAGTAGAACCTAATGTAAAATCACTTTTAGAGCTCCAAAAATGCTCAGGTCAACCTTTTGAGAAGATTTCTTTCAGAAAAGTAATCCACAAACTCTCTACTTTTACTGGGCTCTGATTCCATTTCAGTCTGTGTTAGCCAGCTGTTCTTGGTAAAGACTCATACTTTATAAAATGATTCTTGGGTTAGGGTTTCTTGTCGAAAAAAATTTCATGAAAAAAAAGTCATAGTATGTCGGAGAAAAAAAAGTCATATTATATAATGTCAAAATATTTGATGAAAAAAAGTCATAGTAGAGTATGTCGAAAAATTGACTCGAATAATCAGAGTATAGTTTTGTCGAAAAATAATCATATTATAGTAGGTCGAAAATTTGATGAAAAAAGTCATAGCATAATATGTCGGAAAAAAATCAGATTATAATATATCAAAATTTTTAATGAAAAAAAGCCATAGTATAGTATATCGAAAAAAGTCATGAAAAAAAATAAGTAATATAAAAACGTTGAAAAAAGTAATATTACAGTATGTCAACGTTTTTGATGAAAAAAGTCATATTATAATATATCGAAAAATTTGATGAAAAAAGTCATAGTATAGGATGTTGTAAAAAAATCAGATTATAATATATCTAAATTTTTAATGGAAAAAAGTCATAGTTTAGTATATCGAAAAAAGTCATAAAAAAAATTCATGAAAAAAGACATAGAATAGTGTGTCGAAAAAAGCTCATATTATAGCATATTGAAATTATTTATGAAAATTATTCATAGTATAGTATGTCCAAAAAAATCATAGAAATGTTTGTCGAAAAATTTCATGAAAAAAGTCATAGTATAGTCTGTTGAAAAAAACTTTATAGTATAGTGTCGAAAAAAAGTAATATTATAATCTGTCAAAATATTTGATGAAAAAAAGTCATAGTGTAGTATGTGCAAAAAAATGCATATTAAAGCATATCGAAAAAAAGTCATGATATGTCAAAATATTTGATGAAAGAAGTTATAGTATATTATCTCGAAAAATTTCATGAAGAAAGTCATAGTATAGTCTGTAGAAATATTTCATGAAAAAATTTCATATTATAGTATGTCAAAATATTTGATGAAAGAAGTCATGGTATAGTATGTCGGAAAATGTTGCAAAGAATTAAAGAAAAGTCACTTATACAAAGGTCATCATAAAGTGTGCAGTGAAATAGGAGTCAAACAAACAACTATAATTTTTAAAGCAAAGTTTATTGCATATAAAGTAAACCAAAGGATCAGTAAGTTTTGGCTGATAACAACGCCGCTTAAGCTGCCAGGTGCCAGGAACTCCAAAAATGATAAAGGGATTAGTTCCAGGTTACCTGCAAAACACGGCATAAAGAACATTTAAGCAGCTTTGGACACATCATGAAAAATTTCATTAAAACGTCATAGTATACTACGCCATCAAAACATCATACTGTATGTTGAAAAAAGTCATAATATAGCATGTCGAAAAAAAGTAATAAAAAGTAATAGTATAGTATGCCTGAAAAAATTATAGTAAAATATGTCGAAAAAAGTCATAGACAAGTGCTTTGAAAAGTCGTAGAAAAGTCATAATACAGCATGTTGAAAAAAGTCATAGTATAGTATTTTGAAAAAACAGTCATAAGAATGTCATATCATAATATGTCCAAAAAAGTCCTAAAAACGTTATAGTATAGTATGTCGAAAAAAGTCGTAATAAAAAGTCATAAAGTACATCGAAAAATCGTAAAAAAGTCATAGTATGTCGAAAAAAAGTCATAAAACCTCATGGTATAGTGTGTAAAAAAAAAAGTCATGGTATGTAGGAAAAGTGTGTCGAAAAAAAAATCATGAAAAAGTCATAGTATAATATGTCGAAAAAAGTCGTAAAAAAGTCATATAGTACGTTGAAGAAAGTTGTGAAAAAAAATCATAGTGTAGTATGTTGAAAAAAGTCATAGTATTATGTCAAAAAAAAATTATAGTAGTGTGTCGAAAAAAAATCATGAAAAAGTCAGTATATGTCGAAAAGTCATAAAAACGTCATGGTATAGTGTGTCGAAAAAAGTCATATTATGTAAAAAAAAAAAAAAAAAAAAAAGTCATAGTATAGTGTGTCGAAAAAAGTCATATTATGTCGAAAAATGTCATAGTATATCATGTAAAAAAAAATTAATAGAAAAGTCATAGTATATTATGTTGGAAAAAAGGCGTAAAAAAATGTCATAGATAAGTGCGTTGAAAAATTGTAAAAAAAAGTCATGGTATATACTATCTTGAAAAAAAGTCATAAGAATGTCATAGTATATTTCGAAAAAAAGTCCTAAAACGTTAAAGTATAGTATGTTGAGAACCGTCATAAAAACGTCATAGTATAATATATGGAGAAAAAAAAATCTATAAAAAGTCATAGTATAGTGTGTTGAAAAAAAGTAATAAAAAGTCATTGTATAGTATGTCGATAATTTCCAGATGTTTTATTGGAGTCACAGCAGCAGGACGAAACAGGACCACATTCAGGACCTTACATCATTGATTTTCACTACAAATCACAAAAATAATAATTTCACATTGAGCATATTTCAGTGCACATCAGTTCTGGAAAACTTGACTTGAATAATAAATATAGTAATATGAGCTCATGTTTTGATAAGACAACCATTAAGATTATTCACAAACAACTGGAAATGTCTGACTTTTAATGCTGTATTTTAGTGGTCCGTTCATGTTTTACATTGCCCTACAAAACAAGAGATTGCCTGGAATGTCCCTTTTTTCAAGAATATTGGAGTTAAAGGTGCTACATTTCAAATTCAGAGCATATCTATGATTGAAGGAGTGCCTCCACACGGCTCTCATTATGGTGACAACCAGCAGGTAATGGTGCTAACAGAGCTAAAAGTTTACCTGGGAGGGAACCGGAGGGTGGGCAACACGCACTAACATGCACACGCGGTCGGACCGGCTATGTAAACGAAGCACAGAGAAACTCAGATTACGACACTTCATTCTCTGCTCAGGTAGACATTACTAGTCTATATCTTTACATAGCTACTAGTTGTTTGCTGCATCATTAATGCTCTGAATTTCAAATGTAGCACACTGAACTGTATGCAATGGATATGATTTATCTATCATCCATACAGAAAATAATCCCTTCATTTCACTTCACAGACACAAAACACAATTGTAAACACACACACAAATTAGTTTCACCAATAAATAGCATTTCATAATTCATTTTTCATGAAGTTATTTTTGTCCCTGTATGTACAATTTGTATCCCTTTCATTTAAAAAAACAATAAAACTAGCTGCAGTTTGTGTCTCTCTTGTATTACCATTATTCCAAATGTATTTCCAGAAGCCTCAAAGACTCTTCTAACCATCTGGGTTCCAAAAACATTGAGTTTGCTGCACAATAGCAGATTTTTAAATCGTTTCTGAAGTTGTGACTGTTTCCTTTCACATTGATGTTGATTCAAGAGGCTATAATCAATATTTTTTAAATAACAATTACGTTTATATTTCAGGCTACTATCTTTGTTTTTAATAGAAAACACAACTTTGGAGACAAGTAAAAAATCTCTGTGTATCAGACAAATATTTTAGGTTAGAAGAGTCTTTGAGGATTCTGTTAATACCTTCATTGTTTCTTTAGTATTGTTAAATCACTTTCTGGCTAATGAATGTTTCCCACTGTGACTCAAATGTTACGCTAACACATGAGAAGCACAAACCGGGGCGACCTGAAAACTAGATTCGTCAGTCTCAGGATGCACATTTTTAAGTACAAACCGACACCTATGTAGTGATAACTAAACCCTTATTATGACAACACCACTAATTAATCTGCATAATGCCCAAATACAGGTGAACAGGGAGTGGAATGTAAAGGGTGGGAGTGGGAGTGGAAGCATTGCACTAAGAGAAGCATTGGAGGGCCAGAAAAATGGAAAGTGAAGTCGTGTGTTACTCTGTTAGGGGCACGGAAATAGCCGGGCCCTTGGGGTCATCAAAACGGTCCATAGTGCGGAGCTGCATGATCATGTGGAGGCCGTAGGTGAGCACCAGGACCATGAGAAGACTGGTCATCAGACCCATCCAGATACCAGGAGAGAAGAAGCCTGCACAGTCGCTGGCATACGCGAAGTTACTGCCGGTCACGTTAAAGCCCTGGATCTGTGGAGGGAGAGTTATAAAAAACAACAGGTGAGGGTTTTGATATCTCTGTAAAGGCTAATTGTGGTTTTGTTAAGGCTGCCGCGCTTAGTCGGCGTAATATTTTAAATCAATGCATGTTTTGTCTTTGGAGCTGCTAAATACTCAAATAAAAAAAACTTAAATAAATGAGGGTTAAACTTCCTTCTGTTTGTTTTTCATGCAGCTCTGCCAGAATAGATATGAGAGTGGCATCAATCTCCTCATCTAACGCTCAGCAAGAACAAGTAAATCTCCAAACAGTATCACACTTTGAAAACCCCTGCAGCAGAGAAACCGATCATCATGCGCAAAAAAAAAAAAAAAAAATCACTATCTTACCTGAAAGTCATCAAAGAAGACCCTCCACTGATTGGCTGGATCTTTAGATGTGCGTGGGGTGAGCAGGGGCCAACGGAAGTTGGTGACGGACTCGCAGCGGTACGAGTACTCAGCGGGGGCATAAACGTTTCTGCTCCCGTTAAATGTGGCTTTGGTCCCGTCGTACTCCAGCTCCACGACGTCCAGTGTGAACCAGCGGCGTGCAGACACCTTGTAGAGACGCTGGCTCATAGCAAAGCTGGATACAATCATATAGACAGTTCAACGGATTATTGAAGGATACATTGATCCATGTCCATTAGCATTACTGAATTATAGTGTTGAAGGCTTAAAACAAATTATCAGTTAAAACTAGGGCTGTCAAAGTTTACGCAAATAAAGCAAATTTGTTTTAACGCCACTAATTTCTTTAACACATTAATGCAATTTTTAGGTTGTAGCGAGCTCAGTTTTAAAGCTAAGTAAAGATACTGGTATCATGAATCTAGAAAATGTAAGGAATCCATTGGTACCAACTATGTCATACTAACTTGTTGGGAAGGAGGCTAAATAACACTCCAAACTTAAACTACATTTTGGTGAGGAAAAACTGTCATAGACTGATTAATGTGTGATTAATTTGCGATTAACTATGGACAATCATGCGACTAATTGCGATTAAATATTTTAATCGCTTGACAGCCCTAGTTAAAACTGAACACAAGATGTAGAATTTTGTGTGTGTGTATTATGTATGTTGTGCAGACTCACATCAGTTTGAAGCTGCGGTGGCCGAGGACATTCTCATAATTAAGAACCAACCTGTGAAGAACCAAAGATCAAATTCACTTAAAAAACAAATCATATAAAGACATTATTCATCATAGTGGATTTTAAGGTCTTGAATGAGGAGTCCAGTGTTGGTGTTGAAATAAATGTGAAATAAAATCTATTATGTAATGTTATGACCCTTAGACATGGCAATAAATGACATTAAACATCCCATTATTATTCTCCTGTAGCTAATACACTGACTGAAAAGGCCAAAGTGGCCTAATAATCACTGCTAATGACTTCTGAATTAAATAACAGGTATGAACTACCTCGCTTTGGATTTGTCGCAGCTTGAGCCATGGAGTATCGGGCTGACGCCCTCCCCAAAGGTAGACGGGGTCAGGTCATGGACCTCCCAGACACTGTTCCGCAGGATGCTCACTGTGAGGCCTTTTGCCCAGAGGAGGATACAGGTGTCTTCCCCCTCCTGTAGAAGAGGAAAAAAGAAGCACAGGTGAGAGATGAGAGGTCAAGAAAATAAGAATTAGAGGATAAAGCTGGCATTATTGCATAACCAACAATGTGTTGGTCTGTCTCAACACTTCCTTCTGAAGACGTAAATCTTTAAAAACAAATCACAATTAATATAATAGGGATGTGACAGTGAGGACATTTTCCCACCGGTTAATAAACTTGTGACAACACCGGTGTTGCCGATTACACCGGACATTTTACAATAAAATATGACGGTCAATATGCGTAGCGCGCTTATTTTAATCTTTAACGTCAGGTGGCTGTGTGTCTGGCCTCTCTGGTTAAGCTTTCGCTGCGGGGCCGCAGGTTTTCACACGCACACACCTGCTGTGGACCGCTCCCTCTTGGTTAAACGGTTAATTATTAACATCCCTTAACGACCCTCTTGATTATTTGCAGTTAACAAAACAGAAGAGTATTAATTTTAAGACCTATAAAATCGATTTTGGACCTTTTTAGCCGTAAATTTGAATTTAAGACTTTTTAAGGACCCACAGAAACCCTGTGTTAAATACATTCACTGTTGGTTCTGATATTTTCATGGGATTTGTTGACAATAAGAAGTAAATAGAGTATCTTCAGACTCTTTTATGGCTAAACAATAACAATGCCAAGTAGAAATCAAGAGTCACTCCACCTTAAACTCCACTGGAGCGTAGATCCCAGCCTTCTCCTTGATCCTGCGCTGCCTCTCCCGTTCCATCTCCCTCTCCCGATATCCACCTCTGGCCTGCAGGAGAGAGCGTCCTCCACCCAGGCCTGCCTCCATTGAGAGAGACGCCGCCTCCTGTGAAGAGACAGAAAAAAGAGTTGGATCAGAAAACATTAATTAAACTGCTGCAGTGACACATTGTTAATAAACATATGAACATTGACTCACCCTGGAGGGCTGCAGGGCTGTGTAGATGGCCGTGTATGGGACAGACTGGGTCTTCATGGTGCTCAACACCTGACCAATCACCTCATCTGATAAACAATGTGTTCATCTGTTAGCATGGCGTTACCCAGCAAATTATCACACGCAAAAAAACTGAATGATTTCCATTTAAATGTATTTTTTTTTTTTAATTTATATATCTAATGTTTTCTTTCATTATACTTTGTTTATTGTTAGTAATATGTTGTCAATATCAGCATTTATTACACGGCTCTGTTGAATACTCGATTCCGATTGGTGACGGCATTCTACGGTCTGTTACTTCTTTATAGCAGACCGTTGCTATGGACGCAGTTCTGATCTCGGACTCTGGAGGACCATTTTTGTGTCAAATTATTGATTTCTTAAGTAAGTAGCCGTATAATAAGTGGGATAATGTACGGCTAGCGGGTCATTGTTGTGAAATAAACCTCTTCAGAGCGATGCAAGACCCCTCCGCAAACAATGACTGGCTCGCTGCACATTATCCCTTACATACTATATATTTAAGTTGATGCATCATTATGTTTAGAATTTAGCTTTTTTTCTTCAAGTACATTTGCATATATTTGTACACGTGCATTTTTCTTTTTCCTTTCTTTTAAATACATTTGCTCAAACAAAAATGGAAATGTTTATGTATCTTACATTTTGAAGTTGCACTGTAAATTGAGGATCTTTGAAAAAAAAAACTCACCGTTTCCACTGAGAATCTCCTTCGCAGACATCAGATCAGACCTGCAAGAGAGTGAGACGAGGCAACAATGAGGAACTGACAAAAAGAAGAAGGAAGTGAAGGAAATTATTAGCACAATTAAAATCAAAGGAGCGGGTAAATAAAGGCCAGACGTCCCCTGAGGTGGATCGTGTGCATATAGGGATGGGTATCGTTAAGATTTTAACGGTACTACTATTCTGACCAATACTACTTATCAATCCGGTACTTTAACGGTTCTTTTTGTTGTTTTCTAAGAGAAAAAAACGATTGGTATAATAAGAAGGGTTAGTCTTCTTGTCACCACAAACTGTCCCCTTACTCTTTAACAGTCTAATTTATCCCCATCTTTCATATTGTAATATAGTTTGGGTGAGTACTTCTCCTAATAATCTTTAAATTTGAATGATGGGCTAATGAAGCTTTGGGGCTTTCTTTATATTTGTGCCGAAAAAAGATTTGAAGCTTCTAGGCTTCAGATGCAGAAGCAGCGCGGTGACATCTGGTGGTTTGTATAAATTACAGCAGCCCTTCAAGACTGGAGCTAAAGCACTACAACACCTCTCTGATTTTCATGGTTCTAGTCTCATATTTGTGCAATAAAAGTCCAACAAGCCTGCATGTTCCTATTAAATTCGTCATACTTTTGTTCAAAAGTGCTGCATTAGATGTAGATGTTATTGTGTAATATGTTATAGTAAAATAATTAATTACTACATCGTCCAAAAAGCCATACATATAAAATATTTTTGCTAACAGGAAACATTAACTTTAGCGCAAAAAAAAATCAAAATCAAATTTTGCGCAAGTTTGGAGCGTTATTTAGCCTCCTTTGTGTCAAGCTAACTTCAAAACTCACCCCGCTACAACATAAAACTTGCAAGTTGCGTTAATGCGTTCAAGAAAATAGTGGCGTTAAAACGATTTTGTGTTTTGTGAACTTTGACAGCCCTTTTAAGTACGTAAATTACGTAACAAAAGTAAGGTAGTAGTACGACTTGGTAGTTAACAATGGATTCCTTAGGTTTTCCAGTTTCATATGATATCAGTATCGTCATTCTCGCTTTAAAACTGAGCCCGCTACAACCTAAATATTACAAGTTGCATTAATGCGTTAAAGAAAAAAATAATTTACGCTAAAGCGTTATTATCATGTTTACTTTGACAGCTAATTGAAACAGTGCCTTTCACAGAGAGTAAGGAGTGAAACAAGCTTTGGAGTTTCGGTATCATTCGCCCATCTCTAGTAATTTTTCGCTCTCTCTGATTATGCATCCAGTGTACGTACCCGATGCCGTATGGCAGCCTGAACACCAGCAGGGCGGGTGAAGAGCCGTTGAGCTTCAGCTGACTCAGTGTCTCAGGGTCCATGTACAGAGGGGAGGTATCTAATTGGTCCTGCAGTTGGCCAATCACTGCGTTGGAGGCAGGCCAGGAAACCGCAGGTAACACCAGAGGGGAGGACGAGGACATCAGAGCGCCCTGTGACAAAACATCGGTCAGCGACATACACATAATAACCTATCACAGAGGTGTTAAATAAGTGAACCAAACAAACAATTTGCGCCGTGTGAAAAGTTTGCTTCGTGCTTGGTGTGAAAAGATAATAAGATAAATTAAAAGATAATGGGACTGAAAACATTACACCGATCTTCACATCCTCTCATCATTATCTTACCTCCAGGTTGGGGAAAGCAGTGTCCTGCTTGTTTCCAAAAGCCCCTCCATACATGGTGAAGTCTTCTATGCTCATCTGGGGTGGAGACAAGGAAAGACAAATAAGCAGATAACATGAATCCCAAAATGGACACAAAGAAACTAGAAAACTCACTGTTACAATGAATAGTTGAACAGAAATATAATTTTCAGAGGGCTGGCATGGCCATTTTCAAAGAAGTCCCTTGACCTCTGACCTCAAGATAAGGGAATGAAAATGGGTTCTATGGGTACCTACGAGTCTCCCCTTTACAGACATGCCCACTTTATGATAATCACATGCAGTTTGGGTCAAGTCATAGTCAAGTCAGCACACTGACACACTGACAGATGTTGTTGCCTGTTGGGCTGCAGTTTGCCATGTTATGATTTGAGCATATTTTTTATGGTAAAAACAGTACCTGTGAGGGTTTCTGGACTATGTGTCATTGTTTTGTGTTGTTGATTGATTTCGGATAATAAATATATACATACATTTGCATAAAGCAGCATATTTGCCCACTCCCTTATTGATAAGAGTATTAAATACTTGGCAAATCTCCCTTTAAGGTACATTTTGAACAGATAAAAAATTAAATTTGCCATTAATCGTGATTAAATATATTAATCAATTGACAGCCCTAGAATGAAGCTTTGAAGTTTTGATCTATTCAGTACAGCCCTAGTAATTTTTCACTACTTTTTTGACATTTTAGAGAACTTAATTGAAACTAATTGAAAAAATAAGAGATTAACCAATAATGCAAATAATCGTTAGTTGCAGCCCTGATACTGATATTCAGTAGCCTTGGGCATGTTCACAAATTGACTGTTAGTGGGTTATGATTGGCAGACTTGTAACAGCTAAACAGCTGGTGAATTTTAGTGACATCTGTCAAATAATGTATAAAACTTCTGTGATTATTTAAATCCTGTATACTTGTAATATAACTGGCAGATTCAAATAAAACATTTCAAAACATGTGTGTGTACCTTGTCCTGAAGGAAGAGCACTACATTTCTTGGGCCCACATTGAGAGCTTTCTCCAGGTACGAGGTCAGCTGCTGCTGCCCAACGATGTGTCCCGCTGTAGGAGGGGACTGACTCGGCAGGGAGATCCTGGAGGAGATTCAAAGCAGTGGTGGAACGAATATTCAGATCATATATTGAAGTAAAAAATACCCATACAATAATGTAAAAACACTACATTACATGTACAGGACATGCCTTCACTATCTTAAAAGTAAAAGTACCCATTATGCAGCCGTATTATTACTAATATAGTACTACGCATAAACGCGTGAGAAGCATTTTAATATTCAAAGTTAAGCTATATTTTATATTTACATTATTATTTACTTTCTATTCTGTTGGGGAAAATTAATCTGTGCCAATGCACAATATTGTATAAAGGCATCATCATGTGTTTTGTTAGCCTCTCATGTATTGACATTACGTTCAAGTCACAGGGCCCTAAAGATACACCTGGCCATCTTTGAAAACCCAGGTCATTTAACATTCAACACAAGACTTACAGCTATCCTGAAGTTATTTCAAGAATACTTCAGTCTTCAACCACATGGATGAAAACATATTCTGTACTGCACAATAAAAAGCTACTGCTATGTTCCGTTTGTTGTGTCTATTTATGTGTATGTTAAGCGTCCTTGGGTTTCTTGAAAGGCGCTATATAAATCCAAGTTATTATTATTATTATTATAATATTCTGTACTGCACAATAAAAATGCGTTTTCAAATTGCTCAATTTGTGCAACCAAAATTTATAATTATTTTATTAGTTATATATATATATATATATATATATATATATATATATATATATATATATATATATATATATATATATATATATTTGTAGTAGGTTATTACTATTTTTACTTGAGTAAAATATCTGAGCACTTCTTCTACCACTGCCTGTATCCAATGGTGGAAAGTAGCTACTGAAATTATTTATTTATTGTACATACTACATTTATTTATTGACACACTATGTTCACCCATTCACTCTGTATCTTTTATATCTCTATTACTGTTTTATAATTTTTGTATACCTTTACCTCTCCTGTGTTTCACTCTGTTTGCTGATGTTGCTGCTTTGACACCTGAATTTCCCTTCGGGGATTAATAAAGGTTCATCTTATCTTATCTTATCTTTTGTATCTATTCTTGGACACATTTTTTTTACTTTCTCTATTTATCTCTTGTTATTTCTGTCCTTGTGCTGCTGCAACACCTGCCATTTGAAACCAATACATTCTCATCTTATCTTTATGTGGATACATTTGGTCTGGAGATGAAATAAAATGAATGAACCTACTGCAATAAACAGCTTCTTACCAATCATATGTCAGACAATATAATATATAGCCAGAGGACAGGTGATATGGCACCTGACAGTCATGAGGATTAGAGGACATTCTCATGTTACGCTTCCTTCATTTAATTATTTAAAACCCATTAAATAATCCACAGTTTGGTCTGCATTTTAATAATAATTTTATAATTTAAAACGCATTAAATAATCCACAGTTTGGTCTGTATTTTAATAATAATTTAATAATTTAAAACGCATTAAATGAACCACAGTTTGGTCTGTATTTTAATAATAATTTAACCATTTAAAACGCATTAAATAATCCACAGTTTGGTCTGTATTTTAATAATAATTTAATAATTTAAAACGCATTAAATGAACCACAGTTTGGTCTGTATTTTAATAATAATTTTATAATTTAAAACGCATTAAATGAACCACAGTTTGGTCTGTATTTTAATAATAATTTAATAATTTAAAACGCATTAAATGAACCACAGTTTGGTCTGTATTTTAATAATAATTTAACCATTTAAAACGCATTAAATGAACCACAGTTTGGTCTGTATTTTAATAATAATTTAACCATTTAAAACGCATTAAATAATCCACAGTTTGGTCTGTATTTTAATAATAATTTAATAATTTAAAACGCATTAAATGAACCACAGTTTGGTCTGTATTTTAATAATAATTTTATAATTTAAAACGCATTAAATGAACCACAGTTTGGTCTGCATGTTAATCATAATTTTATAATTTAAAACCCACTAAATGAACCACAGTTTGGTCTGTATTTTAATAATAATTTAATCATTTAAAACGCATTAAATGAACCACAGTTTGTTCTGCATGTTAATCATATAGCAGCAGATACCTGTCTGATAACGGCGCTAGCTTACAGCCTGAACATCAACCGCCACTCAGAGCGTCAAAACCCGCTGACACATCGCACCGATTCTGAGACGAAGAAACGGACTAAATTCAACATTACTCACCCTTCGCTTGTCCACAGAATAAGCGGCACCTGTTCATCGCAACTCCCCGTCTTTAATATGTTTAATAAACCGAGAAAAACGGCCAAACACGCAGAGATGCGGCGGAGCTGCAGTGAACCTGTCGTCGCCATCTTTAAAATCTCTCTGCTCTAACAGCGGGTGACGTCGATGAGGACACGTGACGTCATCGAGGGAGGATGGAAGGAGGCTGGGAGTATTTGAATACTTTTAATACATTTAAAACATGAAATCGTAGTGAAGCAGTGTCTAAATCACTTGCATCCACTGGTGAAAAAATTAAAGAAGTACATTTACTCAATTTAAAGCAGAAATACTTTACAATTTGGGGGACTTTACTTGAGTATTTCCATTTTATGCAACTTTATACCTCTATTCCACTACATTTTGGAAGCCAGTATTGTACATTTTATTTCATATGATAACATTAATAACTAGTCACTTTAAGTTTATACTTCTTCTCACTCATTTTCGAATATGTAAATCGAGGCATCAAGTTTTGACAATTTATTTTTCTTACGCTTTTCATTGTATGTAAATACTATTTGTTTCTGACTGTCCACTTGTTGGTATGATCATTCTTTTTCTTTCTTTCTTTTTTCTTTTTTTGTATTCTACATGTTCGAAATACATTTTGAAATGAAGAAAAAAAAACTTTGCAGATTGAGATTATTAATACAAAATATGAGTGATGCTTAATTACATTAATGCATCAATTACTGTATATTCCAGTCATATGTTATATTATTCTGAAATAGGCCATTCTAAATAATGAGTACTTTTACTTTTGGTATATTTTGATGCCAATATTTATGTACTTTTACTGAGGTACAATTCTAAGTGGAGGACTTGAACTTGTAATAGAGTATTTTTGTGGTATTAGCCTTCTATTTTTACTTGAGTAAAATATCTGAGTACTTCTTCCACCACTGCCTGTATCCAAAGTAACTAAGTACAATTATTTAAGTACTGCAATTAAGTACAATTTTGAGGTACTTGTATTTCTTAAATGGAGTATTTCCATTTTATGCTAATTTATACTTCTACTCCATTACATTTTGGAAGCCGATATTGTTCTTTGTACTCCACTATATTTATTTGACAGTTTTAGATTTAGATCATTTATACAATATATAAATTAATTAATCATTTCTGATTATTATTATTGTAGATTAAGCTACCCTGCAGTATATTAAATAGTTAAAATTAGCTCCATCCTTAATGCGCTTTAATGCATCAATAATTCTAATTCAATAATATAATAAATATATAAATACCATTCTGTATAATTATTACTTTCACCAATAATGCCAATACTTATGTACTTTTACTTAATTAAGAATATAAACACAGGACTTTTACTTGTAGCAGAGTATTTTTACAGTATGGTATTTCTACTTTTACTTGTAAAAGATAGTACAATTACTCAAGCACTGTACTAAAGAAGGCTACAATTTTGTGCTACTTGTACTTTATGTGAGTATTTTTATTTGATGCTACTATATACTTCTACTCTACTACATCTCACAGGGAAATATTGTACTTTTTACTCCACTACATTTAGTTAACTGCTATCAGAGGTGAAATGCAAGTACATTTACACAGGTATTTACTGTAGTATTTTCATTTAATTTAATACTTCTACTCTACTAATTTCAGAGAGGAATATTGAACCTTTTTACTCTTTTCAGATTAAGATTTTACATGCAAATCATATGAGGATGTTATGAAATATAATGGAGTTCTTCACTATTAAATTAATCTACTAAACTATATTTATATATATATTCTCATGTGACGTGATTTCATCATTTGTGGTTTTGCGTTATTTTGATCAGTCCATTGGGACTGGGAGGTGAGGGTTACGTTTCACAATACACAATTCAAATTTAGAAAAGTTGAATATTTATTGGCGTTCACATACAGTAGGAAAGAGTGGCAATCACAGTAAGGCAATACATGTATAAAATAACCACAGATCACTTAGCTGTGGCCTTTCCTCTTGTAGAAAAGCCATTGATCTTTGTGATAATATAAGTTATATACATCTGTAACGGGGTAGCATTCAGAGGTTGAAAGGATCTACAGAAAACATTGTAGTTTAATACTTGTCATCTGAAAAAAGAAAATATCAACATTAGCGAGAAATGATTTGCAAACTTCATTTGAATGTACAAGAGAGGTTACAGAGAGAGGGCAGGGCACATGGTGATGTTATGGACCGTATGACCGAGCAGTCGACTCGTTTAAAGCTGCGTGGACGTCATAAAAGCAAAACATATGATTATTATACTATCTAACAATCATTTACTCTGCATGCCTCTTCCTGATAACAGCTGTAAAGGTTAACCATGCAGTACAGCACTTATTCATATCATTACAAATTATAAATCTACATCACTCCATGTGTATGTGCACAAAGGAGCACTCTGCTTACTGATGTAAATTGTCCTCAAAATGTGGTAACAGGTTGATGCAACCCGAACGCCAGAGAACGTCAACACTGGCCAATTCTGCAAACGTTCGGTTTACATCCAACAACTCTTTCTACATTCAATGCCAACGTTTCTTTCATTCCTGCATGTAAAATGGCATTTAAACTACAGTTAAGGTATTATCTAATGATTGGTTTAAGTTTTAATCCTTAACATGTTCATGAAATCCAATTTTTTTTGTATACTATTTCTAGAGTACGTCATTCCCACGCTGGATTTAAAATGCTTTCCTATGCAGGAGGAATTCACAGGAAATGATGCAGCATATAATCCAGTGTTACCGTTTTACTTTTATCTCATTGATATCAGCCTCACTCTTCACTGTTCACTCTACTACAGCAGCTGGATTAATGCCAACCTAACATTTCCTACTGCTGTTGCTTCATATTAAAAGCGTTCAACTGGTGAAACACAAAGTGGCTCTTATTGTGAAGCAGCCAAAGGAAACACGATGATTGGCGCGGACAGAAATCATCACAAATGTGTCTACAAAACAAAACAACAGTCATTTTGGGATGGTTTTAAATATTACAGGAGTATTGGAAGCAGAAGGAGCAGCTGTGGAGCTGTGTCCTGCTGCTGAGTGGAAAACTACATGTGCCGTGTGCAGCGTGAAATCAGATGCCTGTTGCTCATAGCAAGGATTTCTTTATTAAAACAACCTGAGTTTATTTGGCTGTGCTGTAAACAGATGCACCGGTTTCTCTTTTCTTGTATTTCTGATAAAGTTAGCTGCTCAATGAGTATTTTTGGGGAGTGAGTGGTGACGCGAGAGAGAGAGAGAGAGAGAGAGAGAGAGAGAGAGAGAGAGAAAGAGAAAGAGAAAGAGAAAGAGAAAGAGAAAGAGAAAGAGAAAGAGAGAGAGAGAGAGAGAGAGAGAGAGGGGCGGCATTGAATGCAAATCGTGAGGCGTGGAATCATCCAATGAAGACTGTACAGTGGGATGAAACACAGCTGTGCAGCTAAAATGAAATAAGTAACACTAACAGTGCTTCATGCATCAGCATTGATGGAAATGACCCTCAGTTTTTTCCTCCGGTAATGAAAATGATCCCACAACACCACTTAAAAAAACCCCAAAACATTCAGAAGCTTGTGATGACATCCCAGTGTGGAGGTGTGTAGAGAAAGGGAAGGGAGTAGACAGCATAATACAGCCCTGTGTGTCGGTGGACTTCCAGTAGTAAAGGGATTACCCTCAGTATTGAGTAAAGGATGACCAGTGTAATTGGCTGTGAGGAGTAGCGGGCAGGACGGCCGGGCTCAGGATTTGGTCTGGATCTGCCCATGGAGGGCCTCGGCCTGGCCTTTCAGGCTCCGGAACTCCCCCTGGATGAAATCAGTCAGCGTCTTCCTCATTTCCATCTGAGAGGGACATGTAAATGCAAAAACACATTATTGAATGCCTTACGTGGTACTTTAACCTACCATAACTGTAACCAGTGTTGCCAACTTTAGCCAAAACTATTTGGAAAATGATTCGCCAAGAATTTTGATGGTTAATTAATTAATTGTTTCTCTAATTTTTCAAGCAACAAATGCCAAATATTTGCTGGTTCCAGCTTCTCAAATGTAAGGATTTGCTGATTTGTTGAATATGTTTGGGTTCTGGACTGTTGAAGACATCACCTTGGGCCCTGACAATTGCCATTTTTCAACTATTTTACTAGACAAAAACTAATTTTCAAGACAAAACAACCAATTGAGAATTTTTTAAGAAGGAAAGAGAGATAACTGGTTGCTCAACCGCAAGGCAAAATCATGTCAGGTGCTGTTGGAAAACGGGGAAAAAATGTAAGCCCAGATGAAGACCTACAGAGGTTGAAACATGTCGGCTTTTTTAAACGATTTAGCCACTGTTATAAAGGCTTTTTAATACATTTCCTTCCTTGCAATCTTTCTCAATCTCAATATTCCTGGGCTAGCAGAATAATTATAGTTACATCATTAGTGTAATACGTAGTACCATTACAAGCACTCCACTACAGCCCGGCCCAGCGTGTACATGTATAACACAGTCCGTCCTCACCTGGCTCTTGTTTTCAGCTCGGAGGGATTCAACAAGGTCTTTCACACTGAACGGTTTCCCCACCAGGACTGTGATTTTCTGGAAGCAAACCAACTGTTACAACTACAATATGAACACAATGTTAAAATACTGCCAGGATTAGATGTAAGTGCTCCTACCTTGCCAGTCTGAAGAACGTAGGGCTTCTCATTCGGCAGAACATCACTCAAACCTGAGAAAAAAGTAGAACAGGAGGACAACTGCTTGGTTTTCACATGAAGTGATGCTACTGTTGCTGTTACTTGATATCATTTTGTGTTTGTTTCTATTTTCGCCTGTTTTTAAAAAGGCACAATGAGGAGGATTTATCGGTTGAGGTTTGTAAACATAACATTCAAAGTTGGCGCCTTCTCGCCAGCGGGTGAAATACAACCCCAAAGCTTTGTCCGCCTGGCGTTTCGCCTCGCTATATTTTTGTTTTTCGTGCCATTTCTGTACCTTCCTCTTGGATGCATGCTTACGATCTGGCACCTGGCCGCTACGTTTTTATAGAAGTTGATGCCCAGAAACATCCCGGACACAACAACATAATAATATCCAGGCAGAGTGCTGCAGGATCTCTGTAGATACAGATACCATCACACACCGCTAGTGGGTCAGAACTGATGATTGAGAGGGATTATTTTTGTACGAGGTTATACATTGTTTTTTTATGAAAATCATACTCATTGTGCCCTTAAAGGATAAGGCTGACTTTTCACGACATACTATACTATGAATTTTACGACATACTATACAATGACTTTTACGACTTTAAAAACAAAGTGATGAAACAGCAGAACTTGTGAGATAACGTGTTGTCATCTGTGGTTTGTGGTGTTACTCACCCACATGCCAGAGCGGCAGGATAATCGGATTAAGGGAACACTCTGCTATTAGCCGACCCACACCTAAAACACAAAACAGAAATGATCTGAACCAGAATCCCTTTCACACTGACAACTGTATGAAGTGCCGATTCGACCAAAGAACGTATATTGCTAAGAAGTGAAAGTCAATTGAGCGCCCAGCAGCAGAGCTACGCTTCCGCCATTCTGGACCGAAAGCGACTACCGGACGCCAGTAAAACGTCCGCCTACAATGTGCCGTACAAAAGCAAAACTAAATTATTTCTATTCTATTGTTATATTTAATGTCTCTACTGAAATGTCTTGTGTTGAACAATAGAAATATTATAAATATGCATACTATACTATTTACTTACTTATTTATTTATTAAACTAGCACTACCAGCACTACTAGCTACCGGCCGATAGCCGGTTGTTTGGGAACAGAGACGTTAATACATCCACCACGGTACACGCTTACAGCATACAGCCGTGATGAATTACAGCCAATATATCCATAATTACAGCTGCATACAGCTAGCAGGAAGCTGGCAGAACCCGATATGTGGAGGAAAATAACTCTGGATTCAGCTAATAGTTCATTTTATAACTTTTAGGACATAATGATTTAAATAAGGGCTATTCAAATGTTCCTACTGGGAAGTTTATTTACTTAAAAAAAAATTATCCTCTGATTTACAGACGTCTCTTTACACATCCATAGCCACAGACTCATTGGAGTTTTCACTCAAAAATGACGGCGCCATCTAGCGGCTGTTGTCAAAAAAGCACCAGAGTTTCGTCTCTTCGATTCTATACTCTTTGATTTGATATAAAAAGGCAAACAAACTCTCTGCATTCATCTTTCCATAGCTCTGTTGATCTTCACAAATCTGTAACGTACATGTGCTGAACATGTTGAGCAGTAACACATGCGCTCTACTCACCCCACTTTAACCGTATAAATTCTTCAGTCATGTTGACTTTGCCTGTTAAATGAAGAAGGAGAGAGGAAATGCTTATTTCCACAGAACTAAATCAAAAAGCTGTAGAAAAAGAGGACACGACTACAAGAAGACTGAAATGTGAGGAGGACGGTAAAAATACCTTCAGGAAAAATGTGCACCCATTCTCCTCTGTTCAATTTCTCCACTATAAAGTCCATGCCTTTCTGGTAAACACCATCGCCTACAGAAAACACAATCGTAATGTAAGTGGTTCGTTCCACAGACAACATCTTACCATTCTGCCCTCTTTTCTAGAGGGGCAGGGGACAGGAGATGTTCAGGGGGAGATAAACAGATGTCACATAGAAGTGGTGTACATCATCTGAAAGCTGGGAACCTGATGATTAACCAGTGGGCTGTCGGAGTGTTAAAGGTTAGGGTTAATGATGTTGACAGAGACTCACCTCTGCAGACGGGAACACACTTTCCACGGCTGAAGAATCGTGAGTGCAGCTCTTTTGTGAAACAGATGTCAGAAGCTGCTGGAGTCCTGCACAGTTAGAGGGAAATAATTATCAGAAAAACAAAAACAAAAATCACGAGTGAACGACACGTAGAAGTTATAAAAACTCACCAGCGCATCTTGTTGAAGGTCCACAACTGTCTGAACTTCAGAACACCTGTCCCAAACACACAATTATTTCAGTATTTTCTGATGTTACTGTCTAGAAGTGTGAGATCACAGATTGTGGATCTGTTTCTTACCCCAGATATGTGGGTCATCCATACAAGACTGGTGATTGGACAGAGTGATGAGGGGCGTGTCAGAGGGCCTCTGGTCAATCAGGTCCAACAAAACCTCATGGTTGTGGACCGTCAAGCAGTTCATGTACTCTGAAGATCAGGAGGGAGAAAACTTGTGAGAGTATTCTTCTTCTTGGTATTGATGGTATGAACCCATTTTCGTTCACATATCTTGAGGTCAGAGGTTAAGGGACCCCTTTGAAAATAGCCATGCCAGTTTTTCCTCGCCAAAATTTAGCCCAACTTCGGAGCGTTATTTAGCCTCCTTTAGGAACACTTCCTCCTTCAGTTTATCACAAACATTCAACATCAATACATCTGGATATACGTGGTTTTCACTGGACAGAAAGGGGATGAAAAACTGCAAAAGTAACTAAAACTGTCAGATAAATGTAGTGGAGTAAAAAGTACACTATTTAACTCTGAGATGTAGTGGAGTAGAAGTATAACGTAGCATAAAAGGGAAATACTCAAGTAAAGTATAATATATACACTTACTGGTCCAGAAGTAGGAATAGGAGCCCACCATCCCCATGATCAGTGTGCTGGAGATCCTCCATGCCAAAGCAGGGCATTGTGGGAACGGCCATTTGACCTCCAGGGGCATCACAGCGCTCCACAGACACTACATCCACACAAACGTTAACCTGGAACAACCCGAACACAACGGCAATCAGTCTGAGGGAAAAACTAAGTTAAACAAAACATATATATATATATATATACTTAAAGTGTCAAAAGTAAAAGTACTCATTATGCAGAATGGCCCATTTAAAAGTATATTATAATGTAATATTGGATTATAATTACTGATGCATTAATGTGTTCATCACTTTAATGTTGCAGCTGATAAATGTGGACTAAATACTTTATCTGCTGGTTACCTTGTGGATTTTCCCCCCGGGGATCAATACAATTTTATCTTAATCTATAATACTACACCATCATTTATTTGTTATTCTATTTTGTATTATTTTCTGCAAAGGAACAAAAGTTAGAATAAATTTAGTGGAGTAAAAAGTAATTTATAACATTTCCCTCTGATTTGTATTGGAGTAGAAGTACAGAGGTTTTTTTTATTTGTTTGTCTGATTTTTTATAATTCTATTCTTTCTTTTTATTATAATTATTATTATTATTATTATTATTATTATTATTATTATTATTTCTTTTCTTAATTTTATTTAAATTTGAATGTTGCAGTTGTTTTCTCTAGTGTACTTAATGAGTTCTTCTATAAGCTCAACTACTTAAAAAAATGGTTTATAAATTATTGCAATTACTAACTGTAAATTGCATATATGAAAACAACCTAAAAAAAGGGGAAAAATAAAGTATATATATATAAATAAAGGATATAATCTATAATAATACATCATGATTTATTTGTTTTTTTATTTTGTATTATTATCTGCAAAGGAACTAAAGTTAGCATCAATTTAGTTGAGGAAAAGGTAATTTATAATATTTCCCTCTGATTTGTATTGGAGTAGAAGTATAAAGTTTTTGTTTGTTTGTTTGTCTGATTTTTTATAATTCTATTCTTTCTTTTTATTATAATTATTATTATTATTATTATTATTATTATTATTATTATTATCATTATTATTTCTTTTCTTAATTTTATTTAAATTTGAATGTTGCAGTTGTTTTCTTTAGTGTACTTAATGAGTTCTTCTATAAGCTCAACTACTTAAAAAAATGGTTTATAAATTATTGCAATTACTAACTGTAAATTGCATATATGAAAACAACCTAAAAAAAGGGAAAAAATAAAGTATATATATATATATAAATAAAGGATCTAATCTATAATAATACATCATGATTTATTTGTTTTTTTATTTTGTATTATTATCTGCAAAGGAACTAAAGTTAGCATCAATTTAGTTGAGGAAAAAGTAATTTATAATATTTCCCTCTGATTTGTATTGGAGTAGAAGCATAAAATAGGCAGAAAAAAGAAAAAACACAAGTAAGTACAAGTACCTCAAAATTGTACTGTAGAGTAACGTACTTGAGTAAATGTATTGAGTTACTTTCCAGCACTATTGGTGTGACAGTGTGACAGAGTGACAGAGTGACAGTGGAGGAGCTGAGAGCTTGTTGGTGTGACAGTGTGACAGAGTGACAGTGGAGGAGCTGAGAGCTTGTTGGTGTGACAGTGGAGGAGCTGAAGAGCTCTGAGGTCAAAACATCTCGAGGTATGAAGCTACAACAGCTAGCTTAGCTGACGTTAGCCTGCTAGCTAAAGTCAGACACATATAACTCTATCCCTGTACAGATATTAACTAATAAACTAGTAAATCAAAGGGTAAGTTGCTGTTTTAGCCTCACAGTATCTGAACTGACACCCTCATTCAACAGTTAACCCAGTTAGACATCTGCATTTTCATTCATCAATTCACAACATTGTGATGCTACAACAGCTAAAAAACAGCCTTTTTCGCTCTTAAATATAAATATAATGAAGCCTGTCTGTATATTAGTCATTGTCTTATATATTTAAGGCTTTTAATAACTTATGAAATACAGAAAACATCACAAGATCAAACATTTACCTAACTGTTCTCCTGCTGCCAGGCTGCTGGTGGTCACCGACCCCGGAAGTGAAAGTCACGCATAGGATTCTGGGTATTGTAGTTTTTATGAGAAACGCCTGATTTAAAGTAATAATGTTCAAGAATTGCTGGTTGCTGTTTGTTTTTTTTACTATATTTTAGTTACGGCTTCATAAATAATTAGTGTTCTGTCAAATCATGTTAAATGTAGTTAACGAGCTGCTTTCCGTGTTGAGAAACTAGGATCTATGGGTAATGGATGCTGTGAAGTAGGCCAAAGGTGAAGCCACTAAACCAATGATTTGACCTGCTGTTACTGTTTTTCTGCAGCCCTTTGTGGAGAAATACTGGAATAAAATATATGGAATGCCATTTCATTCAAAATTACATAATGAACTGTGTTATGTTAAATTGTTAAATGTGAAAGTTAAAAATGAATAAATACATTTAAAAATAAATGAACGAATGAATAAATAAATAAATATTTGCACTCTGTAATCTCAATCAACATATAGATCCTTCGTTGCTTCCATATCTGCTGCCTAGATCTGGGGTTAAAGTTGAGCGAAGACAGCATGGCATGGGTGAATCAGGGCTGGTTTGGCTCACTAGAGGGCAAACATGAGCTGTGAGGCCGGATTGAGTCCCTCACATTTGTTCCCCCAACACATTTTGCGTCCTAGAAACCAACCAGTACTGAAATACCCTTTGCCAAGTTTGCTGAATGTTTTTGATAATTTGTTTAAGAACATGCAGTGGGTAAATATCGCCTGAAATATTACAGTATTAAAACTAGTTTTATGACACAGGAAGACTCTACAAGAGAGGCCCTCAAATTGTGATATACTGTAATATAACCCTGACCATTTGTTTTTATTGTGCTTTAATGGTGCAAATTAAAAAACAAATTACAGTAGACACTATTATTATTCAAACACTTTAATCAGAAAGCTTAAAAAAACTCCCAAACACCCAAAATAAATTAATACAGACTTTTTGGCAGAGCTCATAGATTAAAAACATATTTAAACCCATTCTAAACTGAATGGTATTAAATTTACTATCTGACATTTTACAAACATCACAAATAGTTGAAAAAGTGACAGAAAAGCTCAAATCCTCCCAGAAAATATATTCATAATTATGCTATATCTCAAAATCATACATTCATAAGTGTGCGTTTCCGTTGTACCATTACTCACAAAAAGTGAGTGTAAAATATCGATTACAAAGGATAAGTAATTTGTAAAATTAAATGAAAAATAACATTTAAGAATACAATAATTCATTGCATTTTAGCATCCTGAAATGTGTCTCTTTGTGCTGCTTTGTTTCCATGAGAGGCTGGTCCAGACCGATGATTTCACCAGCTGGGAGCGAGGGTATTCAGTCCCTTTAATGCCAACTCAAACCCCAAAAAACAGGCCTGAAAGAGGAAGAAAGGGATGAGATATTAAATAAAAGGTGGCTTGTAGTTATCAGGAATTAAAGGAGCAGAAATATGAGAGTAAAATAAGAGTAAAGATTTACCGCGTTGGCAGGGAAGGCTCGTAGAAAGACAGCGTTGAATCCTTTATAGAGGGCTTTAGGTCCTTCTTCTCTGAGCAGCGTTCTCAAGACGTCCACCAAACCTCTGTACTTCCCATCTGCAGCTACACACACACGCACGCACACACACACACGCACACACACACACACACACACACCACACACACACACACACACACACACACACACACACACACACACACACACACACACACACACACACACACACAGTTAAAGGATAGTGATCTTCTGCAGTAAAACATTATTAGTTAATAGTGAAGCAACAATGTTAGAGCAGTGTGTGAAACTGGTGGAGCTGCTCCAGGTGGAGCTACTTTAACTATTTTATATACAGTTAGCTAGTTTAGTCCAGTAGGTCCCAACTTAGGGGTCGGCCTCATCGTGACGTCAGCCATTGCTTTGTGTACTGCCGTTTTGAAGCCTCAATTTCGTCATTTTGGCCGTCGCCATCTTGTTTTTTTGGAACCAGAAGTGACAAGAAGGTGGATCTAAGTACAACCGAATGCTGAATAAGATATTTTAAACGACCAAAATGTTACAATTAACTTTCATGAAGTGAAAACACACTGTGAAAGGGTTAAAATTGTAAGATGAAAATACAGACAACTCCCAGACAGGACAACGCCGTGGTAGCAACCAGTCAATCACAAGGTAGCCACGCCCTAAAGCATCCCCTTCTTTCTGGTCTATTTGACTCTAAATGGGACCATAATTTATTAAATGAACATCATGCTGTATTGAAGAAGACTTGAAACATTTTCTCATAGATTTCTATACAATCAGACTTCTTTTTGCAACCAGAGGAGTCGCCCCCTGCTGGCTATTAGAAAGAATGCAAGTTTAAGGAACTTCACTTCACTTCTCAGACCTGGAGGTTGCCCACTAAGTACAACATGTGCCTCTGAACTGTAGTGAAGTAAATTACAGGTACCTCAAAATTGTACTGAAGTACAATACTTGAGTAAATGAACTGAGTTACTTTCCACGCTGAGCACAGAAAGTTTGAATATAGAAGCTCGTCTATTTTCCTGTCTTCTTTATAACGCGCTACTTTCAGTGCTCAGTGTAGAGCTTTCCATCGTCTCTTACCTGTCTGGAAATTGGACTTGAGGACATCAGGAGGAAGAGCGATCGTCCAGTTTAATATCCCTGCGATGCCGCCAGCCAGGAGGATTTTGGGAGTGCTGAGCTGAGAAACACTAACACATAAAGTTACACATTAAAAATCAAAGGTGAGTTTGACAGGACTTGGACTTAGATGAGCCTTGTGGTTTAGATAAGCTTCCACGCTGTAACCATTGTTACTCACCTTTGACCCTCAGGAGTCAGGAAGTGTTTGAGGTATTCGTATGTGAGGAAGTATAGACCACTAGAAGGCACGTCTAAGAGAGAGATAGGAAGAACATGTGAAGCTGTTAATCCTGTAACCAACTGAATTTTCTCGCGTGTGCCAAACATGTTGGAGCATGTTGGTGGCTGACACGAAAACCTGAAAGTCTCTCTCTAGATTCAGTGTTCGGTTTGTCCGTTCTGTGCTACTGTAGAAACATGGCGGAGCAACAAGGAGGACTCCGTGAAGAGGAACAGCTCCCTATGTAGATATGAATGGCTCATTCTATGGCAGTGGTTCCCAAACCTTTTCTGCAGGCTCCCCTTTTGTATTTGAATATTTACAAGGCCCCACCAGGCTTGTGCAGAACCATACATCATTAATAATTTGAATGCAGGACTTTTACTTGTAAGAGAGTATTTTTACCCTGTTGTATTTCTACTTTCATTTAAGTAAATACAGTGTGAATACACAAACAGAAGCCAAAGTGATGTTTACCTCTGATGAGAGTAAGCACAGTCCCTTTGTAGACACTGCGGATCCCCTGCTCCTTATAGAGCCGGACTGCACAGTCAAGTGGACCCGCATACCTTGAATGTCCACCGCTAGCCTGCACCTGGAAAACACACATTTCAATACTTTAATTCACGTTAAATTTTAAAAAGTATTTAGAGAGTTGACGATGCTCGAGTGCCTGAAGGCCACATTTGCATATGAGGTTACAGGTAGTAGCTCCAGAAATAGGAAGCTGAATAAAGAGCGGTACCTTCTGGGTATTCCTCTCATCTTTGCAGTGGTGAAAGTACATTTACTCAAGTACTGTACTTTAGTACACATTTGAGGTACTTGTACTTTACTTGAGTCTTTTCTTCTCATGCCACTACAATTCAGAAGTAAATATTGAATTTTTTATTTCACTTAAATTTTCTGACCGCTTTAGTTACTCTGCAAATTGTTGCATAAAAACATATGAAGCGCTATACAACAGTATGTAAGTCAATAGGAACTCTTCATCTGTATTTTTTTCATGTAAAATGCCAGACATTTCATGGTTCCAGCTTCTCAAATGGGAGGACTTGCTGCTTTTAATAATCATAATATAAAGTCATTTTGGACTGTTGGTTGTGAAAGTGTCACTTTGTGTCAATTAAAGGGGAAAATAATCAGCAGAAGAATCCATAATGAAGACCTTACCTGCAGTAAACATTTGATCCTCTCTCCTGGAGCCACAATGACTGTAGTGAAGGACCCTGCCAGACAGCCAGACAGGAATATTTGAGTGTGCCTGAACAGAATAGAAATGAATCACCTTCAGAGAGCTGAGGGGGAACTAAAGAGCTCTGTGGGTTCAACAGGAAGGAGTCCTTTGACATTATACAGTATATCATCATTGCTTGGATGAAAAATATTGATATGAGCAGCTTTAAAAGATGCTATGGGAGCACCAGAGGACACCGGAGGACACCGGAGGACACAGAGGCACATTATTTTTTTCAGGTTACCTGTTTCATTTACTACTGTCACGATATAGCGACCGTTTTATAAAAATAACTTTTTTTAATCATATTTGCTCCCATCTCACCTACTTCAGCTTTAATGGTCTGGAGACCACAAACTGATTCTGAGATATTTACCATAACAGGAAATAGCTTTAGTACAGACACTAGCAGTCTGTGGTCTTAATCACTGTATTGTTCATTCTGTTCTTTGTGTTTCTGTTGCAGCAAAAACTTTCTCAAGCCAAATGGAACAGAAAACAGAAAACATGTGTATATAGGGAGCGCTGCCAGGGAGGGGGGGGATGTGTGCATTGGATGTGGTTTTGACGAACACAAGGTCTAGAAATCCTTCTGGGGTGAGTGAGAGGCTACCGGTGGTTTCTAGCACCGGTGACATTGCCACATACATAAATAGATAGAGAAGCAGACGGGGTCAAAATAGAAGGAGCTGACGACAGGTGACAGGTTGGTGGTGGTGGTGGGAGGTGTCAGGGTAACATGAGGAAAGGGGTGTAGAGGGGGTGTGTTGCTTCACATAGGCGAATGATAGCAGAGGGGAGGGCAGCAGAGAAATGGTTATATATAGAGCTTGTATTCCAGGTATTACAAACACACTGTAAAAGAAACACTCAAACTAACTGTGTGTGTGTGTGTGTGTGTGTGTGTGTGTGTGTGTGTGTGTGCGTGTGTGTGTGTGTGTGTGTGTGTGGTTTTACTTACGTTAGGGGTTTGTTAGGGTCTGTCTGCTGCAGCTGTTTACCCAGACCGAACCCAAAGAAACTGATGGCCATCATAGGAGCCATGCCCGCCATGGGAGCCCCCATTCCTTTATAGAGGCCGAGGACACCCTGGACACACACACACACACACATCAATAATCTAAAGCTGAAAATGTACGGTGAGACTTTCTGAACCAATTTTCATCTTTCTGCCATTTTCAAAGGGGTCCCTTGACCTCTGACCTCAAGATATGTGAATGAAAATGGGTTCTATGGGTACCCACGAGTCTCCCCTTTACAGACATGCCCACTTTATGATAATCACATGCAGTTTTGGGGCAAGTCATAGTCAAGTCAGCACACTGACACACTGACAGCTGTTGTTGCCTGTTGGGCTGCAGTTTGCCATGTTATGATTTGAGCACATTTTCTATGCTAAATAAATGCAGTACCTGTGAGGGTTTCTGGACAATATCTGTCATTGTTTTGTGTTGTTAATTGATTTCCAATAATAAATATATACATATATTTGCATAAAGCAGCATATTTGCCCACTCCCATGTTGATAAGAGTATGAAATACTTGACAAATCTCCCTTTAAGGTACATTTTGAACAGATAAAAATTAATTTGCGATTAATCGCGATTAAATATTTAAATCGATTGACAGCCCTACTTTTAACTACCTCTTCTTCAGTGGTTTAATACACTGCTATAATAATAGTGTGTGTGTGTGTGTGTGTGTGTGTTCACCTCTTTGGATACGGTCTTGCGGATGCAGTCGTAGGTTCCTGTGTAGAGCACATACTGAGCGCGGGAGGCTTTGGGCTGCGTCTGTAGCCTCACCTGGGGTACAGAATTTAATTATAAAGGTCAACTACACACACAAAACATATACTGTATCTCTGGCCATGTGTTTTGGAGGGGAGGATTGTTGAGACATGAGATAAGGGAAACACCCATTGATGTCTGCTGCTCGGGGTCACTGATAAAAAAAAAAAACAGGGTGTTGTGAGTGTCTGACAGTTACACTGACAGTCAGATACAACATGCTCACATTTAGATAAACATAGCTTCACAATGTAATGAATAAAGCAACATCAGACTGAGGAAGGTTACAGTTACACCCAGTGGAAGATTAGTAATCACTTCCTTAATGAACGCAGTTGATACTAAATGATTTGGGGAATACTTTTTTCATTTCTAGAAAGCTGCAGGGAAGAACTTTGTAATGTGGCACTCAGTCATTATAGAGAGGATAGGAAGTTCCGTGAAAGAAAATCTCCATTAAAACCCAAATAAGTACTCATGCTTTATTAATTTATCAATGGAAACGTTACTCTTTATATTTGCTGAATTGCAAAACAGACCTGCAAGCTAAAGAAAGGCAAAAATGTACATTTGATATATTCTATAAAACCTTTTGTCACTTTATATTTTGTTGAAATGTTTTCATTTGTGTTATGGGATGCTGTAATTGTGTTGTCTTTCAAGGAACAACGTGGTATGGCTGCTATTACATCTATTAGTCACTGATCTGTAACTGTGTAAACAAATCTGTAAATGTGTACAGAGATCTGTAAATGTGTAGATAAATCTGTAAATGCGTACATAAATATTATTCGCTGAAAAGCAAGTATTCCTAAAAGTAAGTATTTTCTTTTACACATTTGCAAATAGGTTTGCTACAATAATCTACAATAATAAAGGAAATAATCTTTAGTTGCAGCCTCCTTCTCCTTTATAAATAGCCTATAATCTAATACTATTATACCCTCACTACCAGACACAACTCTTAAACCTAATTATTTTTTGTGATCAATTTTGTATTGGTATTTAAGCATAATTATATAGGGTGGGGTTACAAATTGATAGATCACCATTAGAGTAAAAGAATATAATCACAAATGTCCATGTACTAATCAATACAAAATTGGAAAGTAGCTACAGAAAAAGAAAAGAAAAACACAAACAAACAAACAAACAAACAGGAAGAAGAAAAAACAAAACACACAACAACAAAAAATCATTTAAATAAAATCTTCTTAAACCTAATTCTTCTATCTTTCTTGGAGCTGCCTCACGGCCTTTGGTGACATTATAAGCTCATTTATCAATAATCCCTTAAACACCTTCGTCTGATCTCTGACTTTTTCCCCCCACAGTTAATCTCTTTTACAGTGAAACTCCAGAATAAAATGTACAAAAGAAAACAGGATGATAGAAACATTTAAGTGGAGATATAAATAAACTTGTGTTACATTACAGATGGTCTAGCAGCAGTATGTATATAATAAATGACAGTCACCTTGATGGTGTCCAGTGGGTGTCCTGCCAGCAGCAGACAGGCTCCAGCGACTCCTCCAGCCACGAAGTTCTTGAGCGGAGAAACTCTAGAAACTCTTCCCTCTTCTCCCATCCTCTCCTCCGCATGGCCGAACCACACAGTCCGCTGTCCTGTCTCTCTCTCTCTCTCCCTCTCTCTCTCTCTCTCTCTCTCTGTCTGTCTGTCTGCCTCTACAGCTGTCTTTCTGCTGCCACGTCCTGTTGGACTTTGCCTTCAGAGAGAGCTGAGTAGGACTGAGAGCTACTTCTCCTCTAAACAAGTTATACTACTTAAAGACTGCACTCATCTGGTAGTATTACTGTAAAACTGTGTTTACTCATGCAGACTCATGCAGAGTGTGTGGCTCTACAGCTCCTCTCCATAGAAGATACAGGAGAGTAACTATATATATATATATATATATATATATATATATACCTACTGGGACATACCGACCACAGAGACCTCTGCTGGTGACACAGCGCACATGAAATACCTGCAGCTACTGCACTACAGTAGTGGAAAATAACCAAGTACATTTATAATAATAATAATAATAATAATAATAATAATAATAATAATAATAATAATAATAATAATAATAATAATAATAATAATGATGATAATAATAATGACAATAATAATGATAATAATGATAATTAAAAATAATGATAATAATAATAATGATGATAATAATAATAATAATAATAATAATAATAATAATAATAATAATAATAATAATAATAATAATAATAATAATAACAATAATGACAATAATAATGATAATTAAAAATAATGATAATAATAATAATGATGATAATAATAATAATAATGATGACAATAATACTAATGATAATAATAATAATAATAATAATAATATATTTATTTATATAGCACTTTTCAAAACAGATGTTACAAAGTGCTTCACAAGATAATAAAAGCAGATAAATAAAGTAAAATAGATAACTGTTCAAACAGAACAGAACAGAACATATCCAATACCATATACCAAATATATATATACATAAATGTGTATAAATGTACACATGCATACAGAAACAGATTTATACATACATATCACAATATATTCCTGAAGTCTGAGGTGCAAAAAAAATGTCCCACATTAGGCTAATTAACCCTATATTTTGCTGAACATTATTTTATTAAATTTAAACTTATTTCAGACTGTGCTGGGATAGGAGACTTACTGTATGTTCTGAGTGGCATTGCACAAGACACATCCTACTTCAATTTGCTCAACACATAATTTACTTTCAATTTGCACAGCAGAGTGTATATCTTTAATTTCTATTTTATTGCATTTTTTAAATTTCTTTTTTTCTTTTATCTAGTTTAAAATAGTACTAGTTGGTGTGTGTATATAGAGATTTATAAATACAGTGTTTTTTGTATTTACCTCGTGTCATTTGTAAATTGCTGCTGTAACAAACTCAATCAATAAAGTCTATCTATCTATCTAGGAATGGGATGTAAATAAATCTGGGATAGTTTATATATTATATTATATCATATTATCATTCTATGATATATGAGTTATTAGAGGAGCAGTGAGAAAGGGGTATAGGGAAATATAAGTTTTACTTCTACCTACTCCTTTTCGGACACTACTACTATTGTTTTGTTTGTTATTATTTTGTAGCGGTATTTATTTATTTTTATGTTTGAAATAAAGTCATTCATTCATTCATTCATTTATCTATCTATCTATCTATGACAGTCCATAGAAGTGAAAAAAGGAAGAAAAAGTTCACAGTGTGGTATTAGTACTTTTAATTATGGAAAAGAACAGAATTTTTCTTCCACCACTGTTAATTAGGAGACTGAACTGTTTGTTTTGTAAATTTTTTCAATAAAGCAAAGAAAAAAAATTATTATTATTATTGTTATTATTGTTATTATTATTATTATTATTATTATTATTATTATTATTATTATTATATTATATAATAATAATAATAATAATAATAATATACAAATATATACAAAAATAAATATATATATTTTTTTCACCTTGTTCTACCATTAACCACTTTATTATTTATTATTGATATGTTCTGTGATGTTCAGTTTTAACAGTTACCTTATATTGTTTACTTTATTTATCTGCTTTTATTGTCTTGTGAAGCACTTTGTAACAAAAAAACAACTTCCGGTGCGCCCATTCATGATGTCATCAACAGGCGCCTGCTCAGACTAGCGGGAGTTTGACTGGTTCGTAATCGACTGATGAGATTTTGCATGTAAACAAAGTGAGTGAATATCTTCACTGAGCCGGTTGTATTGTTACTGCAGTCTGCGGAGACTGAGAAGAGACTAATACACGTTATTTAAGTTAGAATGTTTTGCTTTAAAACAGATAGTTAGCTCTGAGGCTACCAGCTAACGTTACTTTAGCACTAACGTTCATCACTTCCGTGTCTTCCTCTGGCTCTGTTTCACTCTGTTTCACTCTGCTTCACTCTGTTTCACTCTGCTTCACTCTGCTTCACTCTGCTTCACTCTGTTTCACTCTGTTTCACTCTGTTTCACTCTGCTTCACTCTGCTTCACTCTGCTTCACTCTGCTTCACTCTGCTTTAGTGGTTATGTTTGTTTAAAGCCACATGAAGCACACTGACTGAGCTGGCCGTGGTTGTGTGATCGTGTTTATCATCAGGTATCGTGTCGTCATGTCGCAGAGGAAGAGGCTGTCCAACACACAGAGCTCCTCTCAGAGCAAGGTGAGTTCACACCATGGATGAAGGGTTCACACGGCCAAGACAGCTTCATTGCATCTGCTTGAGCATGTTCAGTCAATAGATATGTACATCTTTGGATCAGCCCCTCTTTCAGCATAAAGCAGATAGATAGATAGATAGATAGATAGTAACTTTATTGATCCAGAGGGAAATTCAAGTTTCCAGCATCACAGTTCCATAGTGCAAAACATGTTAGTAAAAAGGCAGTAAAAAAGTTAGCAGTGCAAAATACAAAAGAAATATACCAGGTATAAAAATACAAGGAGATGAAGAAAACTGTTAAAACTGAATGTAGTGCAGGGTAACAGCTGTGATACAGGACTATTAAAAAGTGCAGAACAGACTGTTAAAAGTGAGCATAGTGCAGGGTAACTCCAGTAGCTTAGTCTATGAAAGTGCACTGTGTGCATTATTATCTGTCCTGCAGACCGATCTATGGTTCAGCCCCTCTTTTAAGCATTATGTAGTCATGGATAGTACAGGTGTGAAAACAATTTCATAAACAAACAAATAGTTCCAATGGCACCAAAGAGAACAAAGCTACTCACGCTTAATCAGTGTTATGATTAATAGGGGGTCCTTGGAAAATGTTCTCGTCTGGAAGGGGTTCCTGGCCCTAAACAGTTTGAGAACCCCTGATTTAGTCTATTAAAGATCCCATATTATAAAAAAAGTGAGATTTTCATGTTTTTTTATTAAAAAGCAGGCTTAAGTCGTATATGAATACTGTGAAAGTATCGAAACACTCAATCCACAGGGAGATACACACAGCCCGTATTCAGAAACTCTGCATTTGAAACAAGCTGTCAGGATTTCTGCCCATTCGTGATGTCACAAATATACAATATTTAGACCCTTGACACAGATTTAAACGTAAACATTCTAAATTTGTTCCGGTTTATCCCTGGTTGCAGTGTATATGAATGTCATCAGCTGACAGGAAGTAAACATGGACCCAAGCTGTTGCCTAGCAACGCAATTCTGTTGCAATTCTGTCAAAATGCGCTAAAACGGAGCGTTTCAGACAGAGGGTAAATACAGGCATATTCAGGCTGACAGTATGAGGAAAATAAAGTGTTTTTTGAACATTACAGCATGTAAACATGTTCTAGTAGAAACATAAAATACAAGTATGAACCTAAGCACAATATGGGACCTTTTAAATGGAGTAAAAACATGAAAATAATGCACATGGTGACATCTTCAAATTGCTTGTTTTGTCTGACCAACAGTTCAAAACCCAAATAAATTCTATTAACTATCATACAAAACATATATTGTGTATGTATATATTTCTAAGCTAACAGTTAAACAAGGTGGTCTGTCTGGGCTACAGCATGCTCAGTGTTCTGTTAATGATTATGACCATGGTGGTGTTGTGTTAGACAATGCGACTGGTTTCAGCTGAAGTTTTTTGCATGTAGAGGCAATCGGGCAACTTGGTGGTTCGGGAAGAAGATGATGACTCAACCTTCACTCAGCCGAGTACGTCACAGGTCCAGAAAGGGCTGGAGAAGCTCACACCTGCACAGGTCGACCAAAAGGTAAGAGAAGCACAGAAAAGTGTTATTTTAAATAATTACAAGAGTAAATTTTCTCTTCCTTTTTAATGAGTTGTTCACACACCTTGTTTGTCTGTCCTGCAGACAGCTGAGGTGGTGCAGTACTTCTTGATGAAGGACCAAAAGAAGATTCCTATACGCCGAGCAGGTACAGCAGCATGCATACACCATGCGATAACAACAGTCACAAGTTCATTACCTGTCACACTGTGAGACATGGGAATAAACATTTAAATTGGCCATTGGTGGACGTGACTCAGTGTGAGCTAAGACTAAAGTTTTTGATGATTAATAGTGCAATGTATGTTTTCTGCCTTTTCAGACCTGGTGAAACACGTTGTGAAAGAGTACAGAAACATCTACCCTGAGATCATGAAGAGAGCAGCACGTACTTTTGACCAGGTCTGAGAGCATCAGTGGCAACGCTGGAATCAGCTAAACAATGTCACATTAAAGAAATGTCACATTAAAACAAAAAAAAGTCACAATGTTGTTCTTATCCACTGTTTGAAACAGGTATTTGGCCTCAAAATGATTGAAATCGATGCCAAAAATCACATGTACATACTCATCAACAAGTTGGAGACAGCTGAAGGAGCCTCACCGATCACGTGAGTATCCCATATGTTTTGAATATCTCTGTCATTAACACTATTGCATCATGTCAGTATTCATATAAACTGTTTTAACCATCACAGTACGTATTTGTTGGAAAATCTTTGTTTTCCTTGTGTGTGTGTGTAGAAGCCCGACCAATCCAAAGATGGGTCTGCTGTTTGTGATCCTGAGTGTTATTTTCATGAAAGGAGGCGTTGTCAGAGAAAGTAAGTGACAGCTTTCAACTATTCAGTGTCCTTTCCAAGTAGGCGTCCATTACATACTGTTATTATGCTGTGTTCAGAATCGGACCAAGAGCGGAGCAAATTTTCGCCTCACTTTATTCATGCGAGTTGGACCGCTGGTATCATTTGTGTTCGTTCGCGCTAGACGCACCGGAGAGGAGAGGTAGCTTGCCTCCATAGATACCAACTACTTTTCTTTCTGCCATTTCTGTCACCATGGAAGAAACCATGGAAGAAATAACAACTGTGGCTGCTTTGTACATGTTGTGGAAGTCCCAGATATGTCAGAAAATCAAACATCGTTATTTGTATTCGCCTCTTTGCATTGACTTTGTATGTAATCGCACCGCACGGAAAGTTTGCTTTGCTCTTGGTGTGAACACACCATTAGTCCAGTTTTCATTTTGTTGCAAAAACACCATTTGAAAATAATTTTGTTTTGTGCTGCAGACCTGATCTGGAGCACGCTCAAGAAACTCCGTGCTGACCCCGGGTAAGGCCAAACATTTGTATGTAATACATACTGTACTGTATGTGTGCATTCTGCAGCTGATTATTAATGACCTTGAATCTTTTTGTTTCTATTCATTATTTGTTATTCGCTATTGTGATGACGCAGAGAAAAACATGAAGAGTTTGGTGATGTAAAGAAAGTTGTCACAGACGAGTTTGTGCGTCAAAGGTAAGAATGAACAGTTAAGCCTCATTTACCTTCAGTATGTTTACATGCGCACAAGGAACCAGGTTATACAGGGAATCGGCCGATACATTTACAGTCCGCGTATGCATATTTAATTTAATTTTATTCCATATATTGCATATGTCAATGACCTTATTTTGGAAGTATTACTTGGACATACTGTGTAGTGAGCAGTTTTTCCTCGCAGCACAAAATTAACAAATATTCAAATGTTCAGCAGTGGAAACGGCTAAGGCTTTGTTTATACTCGCGCAAGGCCTCCACAGATGGTGCGCGAGCTACGAGCACGCACGAAGGCGATTATGCTCAACTATCCTCTGAAATTGCCAGAGGGAATATATTCTGAGAAAAAGCAAGAAGTCAACGGCTGTTACTGGCAAAACGCCATAAACCAAACTCTTCAATGCTGAGGAGAAACTATAATTAACTGTACAGTCATATCTCATATTCATGGACATACTTTATCACCTTTATACAATCTTTTTAAAGAAAGGAGTCAAGTATTAAATGTATTCTAATAAAACAAAGGTTGAAAGGTTTAATATCCTTTTAAAGATAGAGATCTCCTGCTTTTAAAACATTTATAAATAAAATTGGCTGTCTTTCTAATTCATTATTTTACTTCTTAACTTAAATTATTTGCTTTTATCTTATTGCAGCAGTCATGTCTGAAAGCCCAGAGCGCACCGGGCGCCGAGTTACAACAATTCAGAGGTGTACAACCAAGCGCTGCGACAACCTGCGGAGCCTCCGGGCTTTACGGCTTTAGTGTATTTGGTTAAAGTCCGACTTTGAATACAAGGATGTATTGCTCTTTTCTTTCATCCAGCGATAGTTTCCCTGTCTGAAGTCTTGCACATGCGTACATGTAAAAAACAATTCACAGATACATGGCCAAGAAATTGGCTTTTTATAGGACAAATCTTGCAGGGGAATCCAGGATTCTAGAAAAAAGGAGGTCAGTCTGTTTCAACACACTTACACCCAAAACAAAGGCCAGGAAGCAGTCAGTGTCTTCTAGTAATACAGTTAAAATAAAGGAGTCATGTTTCCAAAATAAGGTCTGGAGTAGGGGACACATCTGATTACTGACCTGCTGCATTTATGCAAAGATTTACGTCTCCGACGTAACCTGATTTCTCTGAGTGGTATAGTTTCTTGTGTGCATGTAAACATTCTCCTGAAATCAGGTTTCTCTACCCGAATGATTTATAAGGAATCAGATTACCTGTGTGCTCCTCCCCCACCTACTGAAGGTGTGAATACACACAGTATCTGGTTCTGAGCCTGGAGCTTTAGGCCAGGTGATAGCTCAGTCATGTAAACCGGTAGATCTGTGATAAGAAGGTCACAGGTTCAAGACCCCTGCTGGGAACACTGTATTAAACTGTATACTGGTGTGATCAGAGCCAGTGTCTGTCAGACCATAGACTCTGGTTTATACCACACCACAGATCAACAGGAGAGTGGAAGAGACCAGACCACTACAGCAGAGTGGCTGGACCAGCACTGACTCCAAACATTAATCATTATTATGTGTTGTCACGATGTTTGTCATTACAAAGGTTACAAAGGTTCTTATATATATATTTTAGGGCTGTCAAAGTTAACTTGATAATCATGCTAGTTTGCAGGGATGGCCTTCGCTGATTGGTCAAACACACAGCGACGCTGGCACAGTTGTGTACGCGGTGTTTTCTTTCTTTCTTTTAGATCCTTTGATTTATTTAGCAGTTAATTAACTTGAATGTGCAAACGTATGTTTCACATTACACATGACAAGCTTATTGTGTGTGCTGGTGTGTGTGTGTATGTGTGTAGGTACCTGGAGTACGTACGAATCCCTCACACAGAGCCAGTGGAGCATGAATTTCGATGGGGTCAACGTGCCGACGTGGAAGTGTCAAAAGCCAAAATCCTCGAGTTCATGGGTCAAGTAAGTATCTGTGTGAGATGATGTTAGTAAAAAGATCAGGATGTCAGTTGGGTAGGCGGTCCTTATTGTGGCCCAGGACACATTCACTACACACTGCTAAATGAATGTGGCCATATGCGGCCCAGAGCACAATGAATGGGATCCGATCTCAATGCGTCTCGAGTGCGTTCACACCTGTACTTGGAGCTGTCCACTTGTGAGCCGATCACTGAGGACGCATGTTACTACCAGGTCTGAACAGGGCTTTAGTCATTAAGCTGAGCATTTGTACCTAATGAAGATCTGTTGTTTGATCTCAGCTTCATGAACAGGAGCCTCAGAGCTGGAGCCAGCAGTACAGAGAAGCCCACTCCATCTCCAACTCCTCGCAGGCCGGCACCAGCAGCCAGAGATGACTCTTCTACTACTGTATCACCTTTCATTTATTTAAGTGTTGATGCTGAAAGAGAGAAGCTGCATCGGACAGACAAATCTACTGTTACAAAGTCTGTTTAAACTATCAATTCAAATCCTGCTCATATTACATATTGTACATACGTTCATGTTCATACTTTACCTTTTAGTCCGGGAAGTCTCGAATTCTTGATGTCTTTTTTATTAAATAATATTTAATATCACACACAGTTAGTCAGGTATCCATTTTCATTTTATTGCCTGGACTTTAAAAGTTAACAGTTATTTGCTCAAGTTCATAAAATAAAATATTTTGTAATAGATTACTACATCATTGATTGACATTGTCTTTTGATTCATTTCTCTCACGTTGCTGTTAGACAAGTTGACGTACCTCTTTGACATCCCAGTCTCTACATATTGAAGAGCTCAGGACACACAGGCACAATTGCACATGTACATATAATCAAGAGAAGAGCAGTTTGACCAAACAGAAAGCACCAGTTTACTGGTTCGACACTAGATTTTCTACCACTGACGGTAAGAAGTGAACGACTTAGATTCTAGTTTTCCGACCGAGACACTCGTCGTCACATTGTGTGGAAAGACGTACACATTTATTTACACTGTCATGTGCTGGCATCCCTTTTTCTTTTAGATAAAGGTCCCCTGAGAAGATAGTTCTTTCTATTATTTTCTATTGCTCCCTCAGGTGACACAAATAAAGACGGGGGCCTGTAACACCGAGCGAGACGAGTAGGGCTGCACAATATATCGCTTTTTTTCATTGCAATGTCAACTTGCGTGCGATAAACACATCAGGAAAGACTGCGATATTGCACTCAGGATTTGTTTGAGTTAGTTGAGAGCATCAGTACAAAACTGCACTTTAAAATGTACCACTTTTTTTTTATTGGTGCCTTTTGTATTCAGCTCAATTTGTTCAATAAAAGAAATTGGAAATGAAATCCTTTCTTTTTTACATTCAACAATCTTGTATTTTAGCAGAATACTGCCAGCAGCATGTTTATTTTTTTATGATTTTCATCACTAAATGTCCTCACTGCAACATTACAATAACCTTTTTTATTTTCTATAATATTTTTAAGACATTTAAATTTCATCAAGCTTTGTGCATCATTGTAAATATTGATATAAAAAACTTTTTTTTTAAAAATAGGGGATTTCATAATTTTCTCTACACCCTGAAAAATGTAGACAGTAAGATGTCTTCATACACAAAAAATATATAAAATGTTATTATGACCGATATTGCAGTTCTAATGACTTTAAAGGACATATTGTGGAAATTACATTTCTGCTAATATTGCAGATAAATGTCAGCTAGCAAGGTCTGCTAGGTTAGCTTTAACTCTAAGCATCTGATATACATGAATTCAACAGTCATATTAAGTTATTATTTAAATGTTACCAAGCTGTATGGTAAGAATAAAAGATGATCTTCATCTGCTACCTTCTGTTTCCATGGAAACCAGATTTATTTGGCGTTGATTAAAACGTATGGTATTTGTTCAGTGTCGTGGAAAGGACTCAGTAGTGTGGGAGGAACATTAAGATGATAAAATCATGTAAATGATTTGTAAACAAATAAATAATTTGAATATAGTGTAAAGTAATATGCATAAGAAACAATTCCATTTGAAATAATGTCAGATTATAATTGAATTAGATCATTTTACGTATCTCAACCACAGTTGTGGGACATGAAGAAAAGTGTTTAAACCCAGAAAATGCTTCGTGCATTTAATTAAATCACATTATTTAGAACCCATTAAAATTTGGAGGGAATCCGAATCACAGGACGGACACATGCACTATTTTTCACATTCGTTAACATTGCGAGATATGGCATTTGGGCAAGTTGTGTGATCATATTGTATTATATTTAATAAATATTATTAAGAACTTTGCCTCTTTCCTGTGAAGGCATAAACTCAGAGTTATCGGAGTCGTTTGAGAACCAGCTTCATGGTACCAGTTATCCAGGATCACTCAGGTGAAGCCAGGTAACCCAAAGAGAACCAGACTGAGTGAAACTTGCTTTGTGTTACAGGCCCCCAAATCTGGACCTAAGGTCCAAGTAAACCTATTTAAAAAGAACACATTGCACCAGATCCCCTCATGTATCTTAATAAAAAATGACTGATAAAAACATGTTAAAAACATGGACGGTGCATAGAATCATCATGTGTATTTGACTCATGTGAGGCACATCAAGGTATTTTTTGGGCAGTTAAAGTGCCAAATGTCCCAAAGGATTGTGGGATGTGTGGTTTACTTTGTACACCAGTTTCATTCAGTGTTTATACCAAAGTCAACACCGTGATAACTCCACCTCCTCTCTCTTTCTCCACTGTGACAAGTAACAAAACCACATCCACCCCCCAAAAATAAATCAGTGTGATTGTATGATGTACCTCCATGTGGATGTAGAGACATGAAAATGACTCCAACTTACAGGCCAGTTCAAGTTTAAGGAATAGTTTGGAAATACACTTATTCGCTTTCTTGTCTATACAGTACTGTACATTTATTATGTTGGTTATTCTGTACACATTACATCTATTGTACGTCTGTTCGTCCAGTTTTTCACGGGGACTTTTCCCTTATTCGTATTAAGGGTGAAAGGGCAGAAGGTGTCGTATGTAGGGCTGCAACTAACGATTATTTTCATTGTCGATTAATCGATTAGTTGTTGGGTCTATAAAACGGTGAAAAATGTCGATCAGTGTTCCCCAGAGCCCAAGATGACGTCCTCAAATGTCTTGTTTTGTCCACAACTCAAAGATATTCGGTTTACTGCCACAGAGGAGTAAAGAAACCAGAAAATATTCACAATTAAGAAGCTGCAATCAATCGATTATCAAAATAGTTGGCGATTAATTTAAACTGACAACTGTGCTTTGGTGAGAAACCAACATGGCGGCCCGTTTGGAAACTCTTATATTATGAAAATAGTTCACCGAAATGCGTTTCTGAAAACATTTTATGAGAAAAATAAGCCGTGCAGTTGCTGAATCGGTCTTTATTTTAGATCGACAACGCTTAGTTTAAAAGTTTCTTGGGAGTTTCCAGAGGCGGCGAGTCGCGTCGGACGCCCCTGATTTTCCATAAAGTAGCCTTGACCTCAACTTTGTGCAAATGAGGAGCAAACAATGTGACGCCCCGTCTCTCGAATCGCTCCGCCACGCTGCCAGAATGCACTGCACGGCTGCTTACGTAGACAATGAATGGGAAGCGTGGAAAGGACGGAGGCTGTGGACACGTACCACTATCGTCACTATGACATTGCCAGACTTTGGGAAGTCACTGCGCCCGGCCAAGAAATAGTCCCGCACATATTTCCATTTTTACCCTTTTGGTTTTTGTACGAATTAAACCAACCAGATATGACACGTTAATTATTGAGCTTTAGAGGGAAGTGCTGGTACGAATATTTTTTTTACCTTTGGATGCCGTTTCCCCCTACTTCCAGTCTTTGTGCTAAGCTAAGCTAACATCTCCTCGCTTCGTATTTACCGTGTTGATCTTCTCATCTAAAGTCACTCAAGAAAGCGAATAAGTGTATTTCTCAAAAAATATCAAACTATTCCCTAAAGTCTCATTTAGCATCGTCACTGAAAACTTCCTCTTTGCACCACTGTGACTACCATCAGAAAACACAAATAACACAGCTGCTTACCAGTCGTCTGGATTCTCTATGACGTACCTCTGCGAATGTGGAGACAAGATAACGTGATGGCTCAGAATGACTCGCCAGTTTCAAGTTAAGAACTGGCTGAATGATTTAAAGTCGGTTAATGCTTCAGTACCAGTAGTGAAGAGGAAACAGAATGACGGGATGAAAGGAGGAAGAGACAAAGACATGCAGGTGACTACGTTGGAGAATATCCATAACAGTGTTGAGCAGTAGCAGTTCATTTTTCACAGTAAAGGAAGCCTCTTCTTCATATCACGGACATCTGGCCTGAGCCTGCATTATAAAGTGCATTTACAATGGAAATAGGCTGCCATAGGAGAAATGTCTCATTTTCATTATATCACAATGATTTTCCATTTCACAACACGATAAAACGATGAACACTATGATTATCTTAAATTAAAAGAAAGGCCACTTTCCATGAGGCTGGATGGAAATGAGACCAGCTCCCTGTTCTGTTGCGTCCTCTAGATGTGGTCTGGGACCGTCTCTAATGCCTCCGCCGGCTCTCGGTCCACGTCCACGTTCTGAGAAAGAGACAGACAAAATACTTTCAGAGGCTCTAGCAGGTTCAGCTATAGAGCGAAAGTGAAAGTACTGATGTGTCATACTAGCTTGATGATGATGTTAGTCCCCATAGTAGAAATTTCATTGTAGTGAGACCACTTTTCTTAAAGTCGACCTCACTGTATAAAATGACCTGTGGTGACCTCTAGGATAATCACAGCCTCATGAAACTTTACAGCCACAAACTACAGACCTAGAGCATTCAGAGGATGGATGGCTTTCATAGGTAGATTGACAATAAAAGGGTTTCTGAGCAGTTTACACAACGGAGGTGCTCGCCATCCAATCGCCGAAAAATGCAATTCTTGCAGAAATCTCCAAATGTCAAACGTTTTTGATCCCAAATCAAAGCATGGCTTTTTCTATGGTGTTCCTTTTGTATTTTGGAGGGATTATTCATCTTTGATTTTATATTTTATATTGATTTTATCAATTGATGAGCATAATAGAGCATGGGAATGGTCATCATATACTTCTATCATAATGTTCTAAGCCCTTATACACTCTCGCAATTCATTTTAACTAATTAATTAATGTTTATTTCTGATTTATGACTAGAACAATTTGACACACAGCGCTGAGCAGCATCTCAAATTAATCTTCAGGTTCCCAGCTTTCAGATGATGTACACCACTTCTATGTGACATCTACTGTTGACCTGCTATCTCCCCCTAAAGAGCCCCTGTACCCCCCTAAAAAATGACAAAAACGGTTCTATTGTGGGTCTCGGAGGGTTAATTATTACGTCCACCCACAGCAACATTAAAGGGATAGTTCAACTATCTAGTATTTGGAGTAGAGCAAAAAAATATTCATATCTCAGAAAACTACCTGCCCCTCTCTACATGTTTGTGAATAAATGATAATAAATAAGTAAGTAAGTAAGTAAGTAAGTGAGTGAGTGAGTGAGTGAGTGAGTAAGTAAGTAAGTAAATAAATAAGTAAGTAAGTAAGTATTAATTACCACTGGTTTGTCTCTGTGTGTGTTGACAGCTTCAATGTTGAGGAAGACAGACTCCACTTTACAACCTGAGAGGAAAAAGACAAACAGCAGCATGAATGAGTCTGATGCAGATGTGAAGTTTTTCATGGTGCTAAAGGAAAGATGAAGAGCAGTAGAAACCCAACAGGAGACAAGTAGAGCAGCTGTGAATGTGTGAGAGGATGAATGTTGAACAGAGAGACTGACCGTAGGCGACCGGGGTGAGTTTCAGGACGGTGTGGAGAGGACACTTCAGGTAGGGCAGCTCATCTGACACACAGGGACAAAGAAAAGTCAGATTTAAACGATATAGATGTGATTTGCCCTATCACATATATAATGTAGTGTAGAAAACATATTTAACTGTCGGCCCTCTGGTTGATAATTATGGAGGTTAGCATTGAAATGTTGGGATGTGTAAAACGGTGAGACCTGAGTTGTGTTATTGTAAATAAATTTAGTTTCTCTCACGAGAAGTCTTGTCCAGGAAGTAGGCGAGCAGACATCTCATAACAGCCTGGTGACAGATGACCAGAACGTTCTCCTGCCTCTCCAGCTCCATGATGACGGGCTCCAGACGCTGGACCAGGTCCTCGTACGACTGGTGAACACACACACAGAGACAGAGAGATAGACATGTTTAACTGTCCAACTCTACTGTGGCTCCACATTACAAACAAACACACAGTGAAAACAGGAAAATCCCCTCCTCTCTATTACTGTCTCACAATCAGCTTTCATCTACACTTTCATTTGTTAGTACTTATTTTATTATAATATATATATATTTTATTATAATATATGTATATAAATAATTATATATATATATATATCAAATTATATATGTTATGTATTTCCTTTAAAAAAGAACATCTTTTTGTTTCTACTTTTAATCATAAACAACTCACTTCTGTATAAAGTGGCTGGAAAAACAAAAAAAAACAAAGATTCTTTGGTCCAATGTTTTGTCTCATCTTGTTGGACAAAGTTTAGAGAGAAGAAATAAGTCTCACTTGATGATGAAGCCAGAGAGAAACCTGAAGGCTTCATCAGTTTGTTCATTTTATCATCAGGACGTCTAAGTCAGGTGAATACTGTAGACGCAGTCCAAATCTTTTAGAGTTTAAAACACACACAAACATACACATACTGGGAAATAAAATGAGGAAAACAGGCTGGTTTTCTTTTTATTCACTCACTTCTCCTTTAGGGTAGCGGTAGCGATACTTGTCTTGGTCCCTCAGTGCAAACTCCTCTGGGTAATGCTCCTGAATCTCCTCATAGGTCATGTCCTCACAAACCCCCTGAGATGGAAAACACAGAAAAAAAACCTCTTAGGCTGTCTTTTCATACGGACTTAGGAAAAGACAACCGTGATATTGAGAGAATCTGACTGCAGCTTTACTATAGGCGCTGTAATGATGATAGGACGGCGGCGGATGTTAGTGACATGGGTCTGCCGTGATGAAACTACAAAGTTCTGATGAGAGACTACAAAAGACGCAGCTTCCCCCGTATCTTCGTTCTGCTGTAACACACCACATCAACATATAATAAAGGATTATCTGACCTAACGAAAAATATTACTTCATTACCAAGCTTGGAACTGAAATAAAAAAGGAATAACTTACAGGATACCCCAAAAAGTTCATACGATAAATATTGAGTTATTTTTTGGAGTTGTGGTGAAGGAGTAGAAACATTAAATGTAGATTTCTTCCTGCTCCTTTTTGGACGTAACATTTATTTATGTTGATTAGTTGTTTGCTATATGTTTACTGTTTATTTTATTTGTTATTGTTGTTTTGTTTTTACATATTTGTTACATGTTGTACATAAATAAATAAATAGAAATAAAGTGAAACAAAATGGTTGTCACTGTCCACTCATATTTATCAACAACAATCCCAACTAGTATATGACTGTCTGAAAATAATATGCAACATAAGCGTTTGTTTTCATGAACGGCAGAATGGTGCATCGCTTTAAAAGTTGCGGCCGCAATGAATTGTGGGATGTTATTATCTCCTTTCCTTTGGTAAAGGATGGTCCAGTGTATCCTATGCTAAAGGAGATAATAGATGAAGCATTGAAGCTCCTTTCCTTAACATTTACAAACAGCTCTTATCATGGCTGCTACCGAGAGTTAGGAACCTTCCTAAGAGAAAAAGACCGCAGCATATATCTCTCTTTCTCATCCTCTGATACACAAACAAGCAGGAAACAGAGTTTATAAATATTTGTGAAATTAAACAAACTATGATGAGTAGAGTTCATGTAGAAGGTCATGCCGAGGTCATCATACAGTATGAAAACGCTGCTAACACACACTCACAGCGTCTATCTCATTGAGGGCCTTCCACTGCTCATAGGGGACTCCCAGAGCCTCGGCGGTCTGGATGGTCCTCTTCATGTGACTCGTCCACACCTTCAGGTCACTGATGCACTGCCCACGCATGTACGCCCCCAGAGCACTGGCAAACTGATGGACACACAGAGAGGACATGGGAATATAAACAGGATGTATATGTAGGGGCTTTGGAAAAGGAAAAGTGGGACTGACTACACCTTTGTAAAAGGTACAAAATGGTTTAGTCCGCCCCTCAGCACTGGGATTCATCTCTAAACGCAGCCACAGCTATGAGCCGAGTGACTGCTGATGCTGCCTGGAGCACCAACGACGTACACTAGTCATGTTGTTCGTGGACCTCGCGGTAAAGACAGTTCAACTTTGGAGTGATATTTAGCCCCTTTTCCAGAAAGACAGCATGACATGTTTGGTATCAACGGATTCATCGCAATCTCAATGTCAGAGAGCAGACAGTCCTAACCTTTGCCCCACGAGGCGACAGCCCAGAGTCTCCCCCGATGCGACCCACGAGGTTGAGCTCGCTCTCTCCGTGGCGACACAGGTAGATGGATCTCGGGGTGACGTGGATGTTCATGAGGTAGTAGACAATCCTGCTCTGAATGTGGTCCTGGACCCGGTTCACCAGGTACCTGCTGCCCACGTTGAAGATCTTGATGTAAGACAAGTTCCTGCGTAAAGACGAGAAGAGGGTTTTGTTATGATACGTAATAAGTCTGGTGCTATTCTAGATTTGACTTATTGTCGTCTTATTGAAACGACCAAATGACCATGGAACACTGGGCTGGTTACATATTGCAGATGCCATCACCTGTCCGTGTTGTCATCCAGAGGGATGTAGGTTAACTTGTAACATTCGATCCTCTTCAGGAAGTCAGCCACAGCCTCCTCTTTGTCACAGTCCACATAGTCGGGACTGCTCAGCTTCACTTCCTGTTTAGAGACACAGAGAGAGAGACATAAAACTACAGTGCCAGCCTCCTCTAGTGTCCGACATTAGGGGACACAACATCATTTTCGGATTCATATTCTAATCATTTCTCACTTCCATCTCACAGTAACTTTAACTGAACCAAGCAGCTGTAATGAGCTTAGTGTGAAAGTGAACTGAAAACAGGAAATAAAGGGGAAACGAAAGTAAAAGATTGATAGCAGCAGGAGAGTCATTCTCCATATGTGCAAAGCATCTTGTTTTGGAACAAATGTCACACCAGATTTGAGCCAAGACACACGTGACCTGGCAGCATCTGACTGGTGCTCCGAACACGGTGGGCTCGGCTCAGCTCAGTTTGTTCCACCAGCAACAAACCAGAAACACACTGGGCCTCGGCTCCGAGCAGCTCTTGGCTCATAGCAACGGCTCTCACAGTGATGCCGGAACCACAACTTCCTGTTCTAACACACACACCACACTCACACACATACACACACACTATATTTCACTTACTTTAATATTCGCAGCGATGATTCCCGGATCATCACATATTGACTCCACAAAGAAAACCTGGACACGTGGAGAAAGAAAGAGAGAAGTTTACATTTTTTAAGTTTCCATTTGTTGGTTTTATTTTGATAATATTTTTATTTAAGAAAGAGAACATTATTCACAGATATTTAACATAGAGCAATTTCACTTTCTCCCCCCCCCCCCCCCCCCCCACTGCCTACACAAAATAACGTATAATAACATATCTACTCAGGGAATGATGGTTCACAATTAAGTAGTAAGATAAAAAAAAAAAATGTAAAAAAAAAGAATAAAATAAATAAAAAATTAAAAAAGCCAACAAACACAAAATTTATAAAATAAGACATACATACAGATTAATTAATTTATGATTCTTGTACATATACATGCTTTGAAATATAAACAAATTTAAAAAAAAAATCAATATAGTATCACAAAACATAAAATCGCGATATTCGATTTTTCTGATATTTTCTTACACCCCTAATTTACCATCAGTTATTACACGGCTGTGTTGAATACTCGATTCTGATTGGTAAATCACGGAGTTCTGTATTTTCTGTATAATAGACTGTTGCTATGTATAACAGACCGTTGCTATGGGCGCAGCTCTGATGTCGGACTCTGGCGGACTGTTTTTGTTTCAAAATATTGATTTTCTTCAGTAAGTAGCCGTGTAATAAGCAGGACAATGTACAGCCAGCGTGTCATTCTTGTGATAGAATCCCCTTCAGGGCGATGAGAGACCAGCACCGCCCATGTCGGGGATTCTTTCACAACAATGACCGGCTCGCTGTACATTATCCCTTACTTATTAACACTACATTCTAGTGTGTAGAGCGTTAATCATGACGATTAAAATCACAGTGCCTGGCTAATTTTGGGGAAGCGTCTTAAGCCTTTCGAAAAAATAAAATACTAAAGGGTCCCATGTTGTAGGGAATTTATAGGTTTCCATTTGTAACGGAGCAAAAAATAAACAAGAACAAACCTTGTAACCGTTTTCCTTGGCGAAGCGGAGGATGACCTCTCTGCGCTCCAGGGTGGTGTTAGTGGCATCAAAAACCTGACACAGACAGATGAGATTAGTCACAGATTGTTTTTGGACTCATTAATAAGAGTACCAGAGACTTTAGGACTTCAAAAAGGGTTTATAAGTCAAGTAAACGACTCACTAAGTAAGTCCAAATGTGACAAACTAAATACTTGTAGAGAGAGATATACAACTACTGCATGTGTGACAGAAAAAAAAAGTCTTAATGTACATTTTTTTAGCATTGACTCTGAGAACTCATGAACGCAAGTTGAGTAACCTTCCCCTGATACAAGCGAAGCGTCTTATTGCTAGACATTGGGAAAGTGTTTGTGGTCCATCTTTGAACCTTTTAGTGGATTTAACGTTACATTGACGCTGTTCGCTTGCCCTCGCAGCTTATTTAGCGTTTGCCGATTACAACGTTCTCCCTCAATACTGGAACAGTTTCAGAAATTGTTGTCCTCATTAGTCATGGAAAAATCCAGGATAAAAAACACCAAACTTACTCTTTAAGGATTACAAGGTTAGATTGGACTCACCACGACCTGCCCCTGCTCTCTGGTGAAGTAGTCACACACATCTTTCAGGGCAGCGATGGCACAGGCCCTGTGCACGGAAATAGAAAAAACAACAACATTAATAATGCAATATTCCAAAACCACAGTCCGATCTGGACACTTTCATACCTATTTAATGGATTTATATTCTAAGGAGATGTGCTAAGTCACAGATTGTTGGCGGTAACATCGGGTGAAGCTGAAGGTTCGTACTTGCGTATCTTCATGGCTTCTGTGTTGTCGGGTCTAAAGAACTCAAAGCTGTTGTAGATGCGGGTGGCATCTCTTCTGTACTGGCCCACGTTGAACACTGTGAAACAAAGGAAGAGATCAAATGAAGGCCAGAAAGTTTCTGCTGACATCAGAGGACTGAAGAAATAACGATAACGACCTCAAAGCTCCTCGCCACAACAAATCCACCTTGTTTATACTGGTGCGAAACACCGTGGCGCAGGCCAAGAGCATGTGTGGTTCGTTGGAGTATTCTCCTAAACGCCAGGGGGCGTACTAACTAAATATTCAGTGAGGAAGCAAGAAGTCAACAAGTGTTACCGAAAGAACGCCACAGACCAAACATGCAATTCCTCAATACCGGGGAGGAATTTTAATTAACCGTAAACTCATATCAAATATTCATGGACATACTTTATCGACTTTATACAATCCCTGTAAAGAAAGGAGTCAAATATTTGGAACAAAATAATTATTTCTAAGATCTCCTGTTTTTAAAGCATTTAAAAAACAAATTGGCCATCTTTCTAAAATCCTGAGACATATTAATAGTAAAAATGAATTCATAATTTTAATTTCTAATCAATTTTAATCATTGACTTCAGACACAAGACTGGAAACAAAGTTAGTGTCATACACGGCGAAGATGTTCAGATTGTGGAGTCATATAAATACCTTGGAACTGTGTTGGGTTGTAAACTTCAGAGTCCATCGTCAAACGAGGTCAACAGAGAATCTACTTGTTGAGGACGCTGAACCCTTTTAATGTCAGCGAGAGGATCTTAACTATATTTTATTGTTCTTTCATCGAAAGTCTTCTAACCTTTTCTTTTATTTGTTGGTTCAGTGGCTTAACCATTACGGACAAAAACAGCCTGTTACGCATTGTTAAGGTTTGCTCCAAGATTACTGGAGTCCCACAAAGAGACTTGTGTTCCCTCTGGAAGAATCAGGTGGTACAGAAGGCTAAATATTAATATAATATTATCAGCCAACCACTTCATGTTCTGTCTCCTGAGTTCTCATTGATGCCTTCAGGCTGCCGTTATCAGGCACCTCTGAGGAGAACTAACCTCAGTTAACCTTACTCCAACTCTTTTATTCCTTCTGCTATCAGGTTATTAAACGCAGACAGTAGTCATTTCATGTGAGATTTTTATTGACAGTTCCCTTACATGATAACCATGTAACAATGTCTATTTATTATCCATTTGTTTTCTCTTGTTATCTATTTTATGGCTATTTATTATATTTTATTAACTTATCTGCTGTCCTTTACCAACCTCTGTTTATCAGTTTTACTGACCTGTGATTGACATAACATTTTGGATGTCTGTCTGAATGTTGTCTGTGTGTGTTTGTGATGGGGTAAGCTGTGAATTGAATTGCCCTTCTTGGGATCAATTAATTTGTCTGAATCTGAATTTAAGTTATTTCTTGGACTGTCAATCGATTAAAATATTTAATCGCGATTAATTCGCAAATTAATCGCACATCGTTTATCTGTTCAAAATGTACCTTAAAGGGAGATTTATCAAGTATTTAATACTCTTACCAACATAGGATTGGGCAAATATGATGCTTTATGCAAATGTATGTATATATTTGTTACTGGAAGAGGTCAAGGGACCCCTTTGAAAATAGCCATGACAGTTTTTCTGCGCCAAAATTTTGCGTAGGTTTGAAGCGTTATTTAGCCTCCTTCGCAACAAGCTAGTATGACATGGTATGGTTGGTACCAATAGATTTATTAGGTTTTTCTAATTTCATATAATACCAATGTCTTCACTCTAGCTTTAAAACTGCGGGCGCCTAGTTACAAAACTCCGGAGGTGTGCAACCAAGCGTCGCTTTACGCAAAATATACAATGACGTCATTTTTGGCTCGGCAATCCTCCGGCCGGCGACACTACGGCGAGTATAAACCTAGCTTTACCTTTAAATGTTTTTATTGGGTTTTCAAACATTTACACATTATACAGTATAATAAAAAATCAGGGCTGTCAAAGTTAACGCGATAATAATGCAAATTTGCTTTAACGCCACTAATTTCTTTAACTCAACTTGTGATTTTTAGGTTGTACCGGGCTTTTTGTACCGGCTCAGTTTTAAAGTTAGAGTGAAGATACTGGTATCATATGAGACTAGAAAACCTAAGGAATGCATTGGTACCAACCATGTTGTACTAGCTTATCGCGATGGAGGCTAAATAACGCTCTAATACAATCTCCATTCTTTAGGAATGAATGAATGGTTTATGGTAGTGACTGAGTGTTAGTTTCTGTCATGTGATACCTTTAGTCGTGACTCCGATCCAGTTCAGGTATCTGGTGAGCTTCTTAGAGATGTAGGTCTTCCCTCTCGCCGGGAGCCCCACCATCACGATCATGGTGGGGGAGTTGGTGAACTGGGGCACCGATGCTGAAACACACAAACACACACAGACTGAATGTTAAAAACACCTGCGCTGCACTCGAAGACATGTTGATTTCCACTGAGGTTTATGTAGAAGTTCAACACCGATGGTTGAAGATCGATAAGCTGCTGCATGTAAAGTGAATTAGAAGTTGTGTTGTAAGACATCAGGACTGAGTCACACAGGAGGAGTCTGATAACTGACATTCTGGTAAGTACAGTAAACAGTCAGTGTCAACAAACAAGTAGAACAAACCAGAGATTTGCATATAAGAAACATTTCCAGGGTTGACTATCAAGGTGAAAAAAACCCATTTCTGAACATTTAGACCAGTCCGGCTCACACGATGACAAAACTACTTTTCATTTTGGTGGCGTTGGCCAGTTTACTGACACAATAACTAGGTTTAGAAGCAGGAATGAAGTGTTTTGGGTGAGTTACTACTTTTTTTCAGACATGCAATAGAGTTGTGATGTCCCTTCAAACAGCTGTCATGATTGCACGTACAATTTGAGAAATTTAAGACTGTTTGAGAAAAACTGAATGAGGACGTCATCTTGGGCTTTTGGGAAACACTGATCAACATTTTTCACCATTTTAAAAACCAAACAACTAAACGATTAATCGAAAAAAATAATTAACAGATTAATCAGCGATGAAAACAACTGTTAGCTGCAGCCCAATAACTTCTCCCCCCCCCCCTCACACTGTTAATCGATAAACAAAGTAATTGTTAGTTGAAGCGATGTCATGTTACATCATCTGGCACAAGAAAGAATTACATTTAATTATGTGACCGTGCTGGAGATGGTCACATTAAGTTGAAGAAAAAAGAGAGTGTACACTTGGTCTGATGGTGAACTTTTGGGGTGAACGTCCCTCCGGTCTGTCCCAGAGAGGGACGCCGTGCTCTGCTCGACAGCAAAACACTAAACTAACAGTTGCTCTGAAACCGTCTGACACCTCCTTCAAAACACAAGTAGCAACTCGTCTGGCTGAAGCGAGACGAAAACAAAGACAGACAGTGAAGTAGTTTGTCAGGTATTGTGTGTGTGTGTATGTGTGTGTGTGTGTGTGTGTGTGTGTGTGTATTTGTATGTGTCCGGTAGTGTGTAAGCACGTGTACTCACAGCCTCTGCGTTGGCTCAGCCGGCTTTCCATCCATGGACCCCAGGTCTTCTTCAGAGGGTTTTGAGTGAGTGTTTTTTTTGTCTGTGACATGGCTTCAACAGGCCACTGAGTGTGTGTATAAACCCTCTGTACTGTGTGTGTGAGAGTGTAAGTGTGAGTGTTTGACAGAAGGACGAGGTAAAAGAGGAGCTCTCCAGGTGAGCGGACAGATTTTGAACTTTCTCACACGGTGTCAGCAGTGGGAGGAGTTTGAGTCATTTGTCAGTCAGCACACCTGATGGAGCGTCTCCGATTGGTCGGATGAGGTCGTCCACCAATCACCAAGAGCAGCTGCTACACTTTGCCCCCCCCCCCCTCCGGCACATACAGGAAGAGACAGACCAGAAACAACCACGCTGGGCAGCTTCTTTGTGATCTTGCCAGATGACATCAAATAGAGTTGTCATAATGTGTGTGTGTGTGTGTGGATATTTACTGTGAGAGTTCTTGTTGGTTCTTGCATGTTTGGAGCAGGGTTATTATACTCAACTAAAACAAAAGTAAATAGTAAAAAATATTATTAGTAATCTGAAACTAAATAAAATGTATATCCTTAAAGAAAAACTAAACTGAAATGATATTTCCTGGTTAAAAAAACTAATTCTATTGATTTTCACTGTGAAAACAGTTATATAATACAGTTATAATGGAGGGGGCTTTCTAAACTCTGACAGAATGACCCTGCTTATGTCACAGTGATGTCACCGGGGTTATCTCTCGGCCTGGGCTTTGTTTGCCCTTTGCACATCACCCATTTAGACATGTGATTGCAGGGTAAACACAAGTGTAATTAACAGGACTGTCAATCGATTATAATAGTTAATTGTGATTAATTCCAAATTATTCACACATTTTTTTTATCTGTTCAAAATGTACCTTAAAGGGAGATTTCTTCAAGTATTTAATACTCTTATCAACATGGGAGTGGACAAATATGCTGCTTTATTCAAATTTATGTATGTATTTATTTCTGGAAATCAATTAACAACACAAAACAATGATCAATATTGTTCAGAAACCCTCACAGGTACTGCATTTAGCATTAAAACAATATGCTCAAATCATAACATGGTAAACTGCAGCCCAACAGGCAACAACAGCTGTCAGTCTGTCAGTGTGCTGACTTGACTATGACTTGCCCCAAACTGCATGTGATTATCATAAAGTGGGCATGTCTGTAAAGGGGAGACTCGTGGGTACCCAAAGAACACATTTTCATTCCCTTATCTTGAGGTCAGAGGTAAAGGGACCCCTTTGAAAATGGTCATGTCAGTTTTTTCTTCGCCAAAATTTAGCGCAAGTTTGGAGCGTTATTTAATCTCCTTGCCGACAAGCTAATATGACATGGTTGGTACCAATGAATTCCTCAAGTTTACTAGTTTCATATAATACTAATATCTTCCCCATGGGCGCCGGAAGTAGGGTGGCCAAGAGGTAATAAAGCATATAAACACAGAGGTGTAAACAGGAATGTAGTATGTAATAAGTAAGGGATAATGTACAGCGACCCAGTCACTATTGTGAAAGAGACCACGACAGGGCGATACTGCATCCCGATGCTCTCTTATCCCCCTGAAGGGGGTTATTTCACAACAATGACCCGCTGGCTGTACATTATCCCGCTTATTACACGGCTACTTACTGAAGAAATCAATAATTTGACACAAAAACGGTCCACTAGAGTCCGACATCAGAACTGCGCCCATAGCAACGGTCTGTTATACATAGCAACGGTCTGTTATAACAGACTGTAGAACGCTGTCATTGACCAATCAGAATCGATTATTCAACACAGCCCTGTAATAAATATCGCTATATATATACACAGAGCGGTAAACAGGAATGTAGTATGTATGTATATATATACATACATATATACATATATATCTATATATATCTATATAGATATATATATCTATATACATACATATACATATATATATAGATATATATATCTATATAGATATACATATACATATACATACATATACATATATATCTATATCTATATCTATATATAGATATATATAATCACCCCTCACCCTTGTGGGGTGGTATCTGTGTCTTCCTCAAGCTCGGGTCCTCTACCAGATGCCTGGGAGTTTGAGGGTTCTGCGCAGTATCTTAGCTGTTCCTAGGACTGAGCTCTTCTGGACGGCAGCTTCAGATGTCGTTCCTGGAATCTGCTGGAGCCACTCTCCCAGTTTGGGGGTCACAACCCTGAGTGCTCCGACTACCACGGGACCACGTCGGCTTTGACCTTCCACATGTGTTCCAGCTGTTCTTTCAACCCTTGATACTTCTCAACCTTTTCATGTTCCTTCTTCCTGATTTTGCAGTCAGCTGGTATCGCCACATCTATCACCAAGGCCCTCTTCTGCTGTTTGTCAACCACCACTATGTCCGGCTGGTTAGCCAGCAGCCGCTTGTCAGTCTGGAATCTGAAGTCACACAGGACCTTAGCCCTGTTTTTCTAAACCACCTTCGGTGGTACGTCCTATTGGGATTTCAGACATCCTGGTCTGATGTACTATGGTAGATCCTGGCTTCTATGGCCCTTGTGCTTAGGGCCTGTTCTTGTGCTGCCATGATTAGTGCTTCTGTGCTGTCTGTCAGTCCAGTGTTTTCCAGCCATTGGTAGGTCTTCTTGATATCAGCCACTTCCTCTATCTGACGGTGGTACATGCCATTAAAGGGGCTTGTCCTTCCATGTTGTCTGCTCCTCTTCCTCTTCACTATCGTCAGGTTTCTGCTGTCTGAGGTATTCACTTAGCAGTTCATCTGGGGCCATCTTCTTGATGTACTCCTGGATTTTCGATGTTTCATCCTGGACAGTGGCTCTGACGCTCGCCAGTCCTCGGCCTCCCTCTTTCCGCTTAGTGTTTAGCCTTAGGTGCTGGACTTGGGATGAAACCTTCCATGCATATACAGTATATATATATATATATATATATAGAGGACCCGAGCTTGAGGAAGACAGAATCACACCCCACGAGGGTGAGAGGGATTTTTCTTTTCTTTTTTTTATATTTATATATACACAGAGTTGTAACAGTTTGTAAAACAGTGTGTGGGGGCTATATAAAGGTAAATACTTAATGAATAGTACTTCTTCACCACTGATGTCACCACACATGACGAGGAGTTCACATTTTTACCACGAAAAATGTTTTAATACTGAGTCATCATGCAGAGCTGCATGCAAAGGGTGTGTGTGTGACAGAGAGAGAGAGAGAGAGAGAGAGAGAGAGAGAGAGGTTAATCATCTGTCTCCTCTTGAAGCTGTTAAACTCAAACCTCACCTGTGCTCTCGCACCGCACGCGCCGCCGCACGCTCCTCTTGGCCTCCATTTGTCTCTCCAGGCAGCAGAGAGGCTCAGGGGACACGTGGGTCTCTCCTCGTCACTCTCTCTCTCTCTCTCTCTCTCCCAAAATAACCAGCTGGCTCCCCCGCCGAGCAGCCATGCTCTCTCTCTCTCCCTCTCTCTCTCTCTGCGGTCTACTTCCTGACTGACTGACCTGGCGGAGGAGGACATACCCAACACCTCCGAGACGCACCACGTCCTGCTGCACGCTGCTGCTGCAGGAGGAGGACTGTCTGTCTCTGCAACAGGACACGCTGTCCTCTCCTCCATATGTCCCCAAACCCTCCCAGGCTGCAGCAGCAGGAAGCAGGAACCCTCTCCTCTCCTCTCCGGGCGTTACATAATGACGCAGCAGAGCAGAGCAGAGCGCGTGTGAACTGAATGATCTGATGAATTGTTTTTCTTTGCATCCCACCACGCGCTCCTCGATCTGCTCTCTAATCAATGGGAGTGATCAACAAGAGTTTGCGTCACGGAGTCGCGCACGCGCACATAGTCCATCTCTCACGCTGCTGCACAAATGAATGAAATAAAGAGGAAGTGTGCGCGAGTGGTTTGCATTACATAATCCAGTCAGTCAGCTGTGTCTGTTTGTACGTGTGTGTATGTGTGTGACGTCACTCACCGTGTGGCCGCTGGAACCGGAGGAGCCCCTTCCTCGCGCCCCCCTGCGGCTCGGTACCGTCTTGCGTAATCGCCGCTTCGTTCATCCTCCAAATGTGTCTTCCTGGTGGAGTGCGTGTAGCATGGACAGCCTGTCTCTCTGCTGTGTGATGGTGATTGTCGCTGCAGACTAACTTCCAGCTCGTTCAGTCAGTAGTCGCTACAATGTTGCTTCTCGCGTCCTCCGGTTTAGAATGTTGCTTCTCGTTTAGAATGTTGCTTCTCGTTTAGAATGTTGATTCTCGTTTAGAATGTTGATTCTCGTTCTCCGGTTTGTTGCTCTCCTCCGGTTTAGTATTCCTCCGGTCTCACACACACACACACACACCGTCTGCGGCAGGAGAACTAGTCCTTGGTTTTAACCCCTCGGTACCTACTCTACCCTCCTTCCTGTATGACAACAACTAGTCCAACTAGTCTCTGTACTAATAGATGTTCCCATCATGCGCCACGCCTCTCCTCTCTGTCCTCTGAGGCTCTTCCTACCTCGATCACTGATGCTCCGCGTGTCTGTGTCCCATTATAGTGTAGTTCATTAGTTGGATACCGTTTAGGGATGCAATGACATTGTTACTGCAACATTTAAAGGGGCACTCCAGGAATTTCAAAAAATAAAGGTAACTTAAAGGGACTGTTTGTAACTTTCAGAAATGCTTGTTAACAGCGACACCTGTGGCCGTTAAGTCAACGAAAGTCAGCGTCGGGCTCGCGCTTGTGCTCGCTCTACATAGACATGAACGAGCATCACTCAAAACAGTGAGGCGACACAAGTCAGCTAAAACCACAATATCGCTCTATATTTCACCGCTGATCCTAGTGTTGGCTTTTCCTGCTTCAACCTCCGGGCTGAAGCAGGAAAAGCGGGTCGGTGCCGGGGCTGAAGCAGGTAGAGAAACGTTATCGTAATCTAGCCAGTGACGGGAGACTTTGACCAACCAAAGGTCATTTCAGAGAGAGAGAGAGCGTTCCTATTGGCTGTGCTCCGGCTGGTGGGCGGTGCTTGGTATTTCCTCATGTGGTCTCAACATGGCCGCTGGGGTCACAAACTTTCTCATTTCACAGCTAAACAGTACACTACCAGGTGTTTCTGAAAACATTTGAGGAGAGAAATAGACATTAACGTAACATAATATTGATTCATATTTGATCAGCGCTGCCTAGTTTGACCTAGTTTGCGAGTGATTGACAGCTGCCCAGAGACGGCAGACTCCAGATCAGCTCTGACTGAGTGGCCCATTTTGTAATTATGCAATGCTATATTATTGGATTAATTTAGTAAAAGTATAAAGTAGCAGAAAACAAAAATACTCAGTAAAGTACAAGTATCTCAAAAATGTAATTAAGTACAGTACTTGACTTAATTACTTTCCACCACTGAGTGTAACACACACACGCAGGTACCTACAGGGTAATAGATTTAGGTGTGTGTTTCCTGCTTCACTGCATTCCTTCTTCATCACACACTACCTCGCTGTCACACTTATACTGTATGTCTTAAAAACAGTGGTGGGAAGTAAGTGCATCAACATCTAGTACAATCTTAAGGTACTTGTACTGGATCCTGAAACCCCATCCCTTACCTTAAACTGAACTTAGACCTCAAAGGGACTGTATGTAAGTTTTTACACTTATCAACGTTTTTAAAACACTTTTTATCGCCAATGTGTGAACAGGTTGTAACCTAACCTAAAAAAAATGAGACCTTCCATGACTTTCTAGGTTTCCTCTGTCAGCCTGTGGACTGCTTTTAATGTGAAGAATGTGGGTGTTTTTTTGCGGGGAAATCCAATCCAATGTGACGTCATGCACACTCGTGAGTGCCTTTACTCTGTTCAGCTCCGCTACAGGGCTAACAGTGTGCAACCATAGCTAACGTTCAGTTAAGAAATGGAGTCCTCTAATCCCAGCAAACGACCAGAAGTATAGACTCAGAAGTTTAAAATAAAGTTAAAAAAAATATACAAAATGGCCAGGGAGTAATGATTAAACCCAGCAACAATCGATAAAATATTTAATCATGATTTATCGCAAATTATTCGCATTTCCGCATTTACATCTGTTCAAAATGTACCTTAAAGGGACATTTGTCAAGTATTTAATACTCTTATCAACATGGGAGTGGGCAAATATACTTGCTTTATGCAAATGTATGTATATATTTATTATTGGAAATCAATTAACAACACAAAACAATGACAAATATTGTCCAGAAACCCTCACAGGTACTGCATCTAGCATAAAAAATATGCTCAAATCATAACATGGCAAACTGCAGCCCAACAGGCAACAACAGCTGTCAGTATGTCAGTGTGGCATGTCTGTAAAGAGGAGATTCGTGGGTACCCATAGAACCCATTTTCATTCACATATCTTGAGGTCAGAGGTCAAGGGACCCCTTTGAAAATGGCCATGACAGTTTTTCCTCGCCAATATTTAGTGAAAGTTTGCAGCGTTATTTAACCTCCTTCACGACAAGCTATAGTATGTCATGGTTGGTACCAATGGATTCCTATTTTCCTAGTTCCATATGATACTAATATCTTCACTCTAGCTTTAAAACTAAGCCCGCTATAACCTGAAAATCGCAAGCTGCGTTAAAGAAATTAGTGGCGTTAAAACATTTATTTGTGTTAACAACCAATTATTTTAAATAATTGGTTGTTAACACCACCAGGAGGTTAATCTACTGATACAGACTATTTTCTTTGTCCATTTTAGAACCGTATGACACCATCAACCCTCAAACTGTCCTCTGGACCGGCCAAAATGTCCTCTAAAACTCAAACAGGTCCTCACAAAGACTGAGGAACAAGAACACACACAGAGATGAAGGTCTGTTCAGGATATGCGTAGACCATGTTTATTATTAGTTGACAGTCTGGGGTTAGTTTGTCAGATACAGTACAGCGCACAATGCAACAAGCAGGTACAACATCAGCACACCTCAATATTGCAGTACACCCCTCCCCCCACCCCAACCCTATGTATATGTGTGTGTGTGTGTGTGTGTGTGTCCAACCACCCCCCCCCCCTACACACACACACACACCCTCCCGATCCTGTGATACTGATTAATTCATTGTGTTACTGATCGTATCATCGCTACTGACGACAATACTGACCGCGTCATCCTCACTGATAGTAGCACTGGTGTTGTTGTTATCAATAGCAGTATTCTTATTAGTTATACCTAAAGTTTTTCTCTTTTTTGTGTTTTTTTTTTTACTAGTTTTTATGTTGTGTTATTTTTTCCCAACGTGTTTATATGTATAAAAGAAGGCTGCGACACAGACAGACAGACAGACAGACAGACAGCATCTGGAGCAGAGAGACAGACAGGAGCCGGGCCGAGACCTGGGAGACGTTTAACAAGGCAACCATGTTGAAGTTGGACACTGAGAGATGAATGAAGGAGTTGCACGGTCATCTGTCCTTTTGTTTGACAGGTTGATTCCAACACAAAACAGGACAAGAAAAGGAAAAACATCCTGCCCCGAGACCACATGCCGAAAGTTCGCCGGGACTTAATTTATGGTGCCTTCAAATGGGGTCGTGTTAACCGTGTTCACGAGGAGAGTCCATATGAACGCCCCCCTCTTGTGGTATTTGTGACCTCGTAAGTGGAAGGTTTCTGAAAGTCCGGAGTTCACGAGTTGTGACGCGTTTGTTGACGTTGTCAGAAATGGCGGAGGCCATAGAAGTACATTTTTCGTCACTTAATAAGTGAATATATTGTAATTTTAGTCGTATATTGTTTTTCTTCATAATTTTATAATATGTCTGAGGAAAATGTTGATATTCCCAACGGCCTCATCGTTTTTCCTCTGTCATTATGCCTTTGCATTTACTGCCTTATGTTACCCACTTGCTAAATTGTTAGCCTCTGTGGCTTCTAGACTTAATATTCTTAATCTTGAAGTTGCTTAGCAGCGATGTTTTCGCGACTTAACCACTTGAACGCCAAGCATATCGTATACACGACTTCCCATGTTGTAAACACAAGCTCATGAGTTTCATTTGAAGACAACATTAGACCCTGGTCCTTGCGGTAGAAAGTTACTCCAAAGGTTCTTAGTTACAGGGAAAGTTCCTGCAAGTCCTGGCCGTCTCTAGAGCCATTTGGAGCAGTCAGTGTGTAGAATGCGTGTGTACGTAGGAAGTGAGTGGTGAAGCAAGAGAGAGAGAGCAGCGGCGACGACGACGATGGGAGCGAGTAACGTTATGGACTCCGGCCCAAGCAGGAAAAGTAAACAGAGTTTGGTTTGTCCGTTCTGGGCTACTGTAGAAACATGGCGGAACTCTGTGGAGAAGACCTGCTCCCTATGTAGATATAAACGGCTCAACCTAAGATAACAAAAACTCCTTCTCTCAGAGAAATGGAGAGAACTAAGAGAAAGAAATACTCAAGCAGGAGCAAAGATAAATAAAAACGGATGAATATTAGTTTATAACAGAGATTCAGACGCCAAGTTCACACCAGACGGGCGAATTATTCGGTTTCCTTTCCTGGGAGTTAAATGTAAAATCAAAAGTTTAACATAAAGTTGCAGTGTACTTATTAGTTTGTTATTTTCACTCTTTTAAAGTCACCAGAATGCAGGAAACAAAGTCTCTGAAACTCAAAATGGGGAGGACCCCGCAGAAAAGAAACAAAGAAAAAACCTTGAGACGTTGGCAAGTACGTGTACCAGGCTGTAATCATGTTTATTTCTGCTGTAAAGTTGGGCATTTTAACATGGGAGGGGCGGGGCTACTATGGAGATTGACTTGCTTTGGAGCCTCAAGTGGTTATTTGAGGAACTGCAGAAAGTATTAAGAGACGCACTAACATATTGTTGTTGTATTTTTTGGTCTTTAGCGCTCTCTGCTCAAGTGTGTGAAGTGACTCATCAGACTCGTTCCTCCCGTCCCTCTCTGCTCCACAAACATTAAAAACAAACTCTGGGTCCAAACACATGGGAAGTTCCTGCTTGGTAATCCTGCTTCACATCATTTGTCAGATTTGAGTTTGTCTGGCACAGCGGAGCCACAAAAATAAACCCTCTAAGTATTAAGATTGATTTCCAGTATCAGTCCATGTCCATCAAAACAGCACTGCCATGGCGAGGTGTATAAATGCTAACATTTATGACTTAATAATCAATATTATCTGCTGCATCTCTAAGAGCTAAAAAAGAAACTCAATGAAGGAGAGGGGTGGTTGTTCTCGCTATGATTCTAGTCTTCTCTAAATGTCTCTGGGCTACTAAGTGACACAAGAGGAAAACCTAAGAGGAGACGATGGTAGGGGGGGGACACAAAGGCTGCAGCAGGTCAGCGAAGGAGCGCTGCAGTACAAAATCAAACAGAGCAACAGATAAAACAATTACAATTTGATCATCTTATAAAAGAAGCAAGGGAAATTAAAAAAAATGACAATCTCAAGGTTCTATTTACATTCAGAGAACGATACATCAGATTCTCTATTTCTGTCTCCTCCTCCTCCTCATGTTTGTCCTCCTCTTCCTCTCTCCTTCAGAGAGGTCCCATATGGTTTTGCTACAGAGGACCGGCCCTCCATGTGGTTTCCATAGTCCTCCACTTTATGCATGCATTGGTGTAAATGTGTGTGCATGGTGTGTATGTGTGCATAGGAGTGTATTTCTGTCTGTAATCACACTCTACAGTGGCCCTGCAAGCTCAATGCAACTTAAAAAGACACAAGTAAATAGACAAAACATAATAAAGATGTGACGTCCCTCCCCTTCCGGTGGACCACCATGGGACCTGATTTAGGAAAAAATATGTTTGTTTTATGTATGTCAACGGAGAGAGACAAATATTTTTCTATCCTGTTTGAATTGCGCCATGAATCACACATATGATGTCTGTCAATTTAAAAGATCATTTTGCAAGTCAAGAAATTAGGTTTGTCATAGTATCATTTAGTTAGGCAAAAAAATGTCCGACAAATGTAAAAAAAAAGTAAAAAAAAAAAATACTGACAAATGTCCTAAAGAAGTTAAAAAGAAATGTCCGAGAAAAAGTAAAAAAAAATCCCAAACAGTCCGCCAAATGTCAAAAAAAGTAAAAAAAAAAATGTCAGAAAAATGTCCGACAATACTGCGCCATGAGTCACACATACGATGACAATTTAAAACAATTAAGAAAGTCTCAGTTTGTCGTAGGTCTGTCGTACTATCATTTAGTTTTGTGTGAAACCGCTCAGTGAACTTCATCTCTCACAACATAAACATTATAAATGTATTGTCGGACATTTTTCGGACATTTTTTTAACTTTTGTTTTCGGGCATTTTTCAGATTTTTTATCTTTTTTTTTCCGGACATTTGTCATCTAAATGATACACCAACAAACTGAGACTTTCTTGACTTGCAAAACTATCTTTTAAATTGACAAACAGCACGTGTGATTCATTGTGCATTCAAACGTGATCAAAAAAACATTTGTTTCTCAATGTTGACAACCGTTCATACTTTTTCTGATATAAGGTCCCATGGTGGTCTACCGGAAGGGGAGGGACTTCTCCACTCTACGCAGAAACATGCTGCAGGTCATACAGAACTCACTGTAAATTATCTGTAAAATAACAGTTTCCAGGGGATACTAAAAAGTGATGAACACGCCATGCGGACACACCTGGGACACGCAACTTGTTGCCATGGTTCAGGAGCTCACTGAGGTCCAACAGTTGTGTTCGACAATGAACAAACAATGTCCGTTTGTGTTTAAGTTTATTTTAACAGTCGGATTGCATGATTCAGGTATTATTGCAGGTATTTGCTGTTAATCTAACATTATCTTTTTGCTGATTATCAGCTTTCCAATTCAAATAATATTACATAATATGTGAATTGTGCAATCAGAATGTCAAAACAAAAAATAACCTGTTAGCTAATTTCCATGAACTGTTTCTGTCTGCAGTGCTATGAGCTCTCAGGGCCACCGTAGCATCCTGGTTCTGCATTTTACCTGCTGAGCAAACAGGAGGATGATGGAAACGTAATGTGTGTGAGGAGAAATGGATGACTGACAGATGGGTGGACAGAAAGACGGAGGAGAGGAGGCTCAACTGGACTCTCTTAAGGCAACAGATCTCCCATCGCTGCAGGTTATAGAGCAGGGATGGCGAGCGTGAAACAATCGCACACACACACACACACACACACACACACACACACACACACAAAGTAACAGTCAGTCATTAAACTCATACGCTAAATATCAACTGAGTGATTTTAAAATGCCTCAGGGAGGGGCATGCTTCTTAGGTTTGGGAGCCACTCTGGCAGCCGTACACATCAATAAATAGCAAGATCATCCCCAGACGCATGCACACAAACACAAATAAATAGCTAGTAAACAGCGTAAACAAAGACACGTAGTGGTGACGTTTGACGGTGACGCACAAAAAGTAAAAAAATATAACTGAAAGAGGTGATGTTTATATAAAAACAATGACTTCAAAATGCGTTAATGAAACAGAATAAATGTTTGAACAAGATGAATGGGAGACATTTTGGTCAGACAAGATGAAATTTCCCTTTTTCTTTGTTTCACTCTTCATCACATCAGCCTTCATCTTCCTCTCCCGGACCAGGTTGCACCAGCTGTTTGTTGGAAAGTTTGGAGACTGGGTTGTGCCAGTCAAACGTAAGAGAAGTCTTAGCTTATAAAATCAGTAGGCGATTTGAGGGGAGATGGGAGGGGGATGCCACGGCTCTGAAATATCAGTAAGTTAGAATCTACGGCCCCGACCACGGCTCTGAAATATCATCAGCCTAACTGTGACTTTAACTACTTTAACTTTAATTTTATAATAGGTCTGAGGAAAATGTTGATAATCCCAACGACCTCATCTTTAACCTCCGTCATTATACCTTTGCATTTACTGAGTTATGTTACCCGCTTGCTAGCTTGCTAAATCGTTAGCCTCTGTGGCTTCTAGACGCCGACAGTAACGTTTATAAAGCCGTTGCTTAGCAGCGGTGTTCTTCATGACTTAAACGCCACGCATATCGTGTACACGACTTCCCATGTTGTAAACACGAGCTCACGATATTCATTCGAAGGCACCATTTCACAGCAATGCAGCAAAAAGCCTCTTCTCTCTCCAGTGTGTCGCCTGTTTCTTTCCAGGTATTTAAGGTCATGTGACTGTCCCCATGGTCTCTCAATGAACAGTTGTTAGAGACGTCTGTAGGGGAGAGTGGGGTAAGATGAGCCAGTGGGTAAGTTGACCCACCCCCTCTATCTTGGCAACTGTGATTATGTTTTGTCATGTGACCATTATTTTAGGAAGTACCCATCATTTCTATCTTGCTGTGATGGAGTTAAGCACATGGGAGAAGTAGTAAGTACTTTTTTACACCAAAAACTGTTTTTTCCCTATCAAAGTAAATTTTCTGCATGTCAGGAATAATGGATGTTAGATCAAAGCAAATTTATCCAGGTCTAAAAAAATATATTATACACGTTGGTGATTTACTAAGGTATAACACCATGTTAATCCCTTCTCTAAAGATTAGCCTGAATTGCTAATCTAGGCCATTTTTTCCAAAATGGTAGCTATGGGGCAAAGTGAGCCAAAGGCTATGGGGTAAGTTGAGCCAATGGCTCACTAATATTCTACTGTTATTCCGAGCCACTGGCTCAACTTACCCCACCATAAATTAACCAAATTAATTATCTGAAGTATAAAATGGTATTACTGTTGAGTGTTACACAACTTGGTTTGATTTTTTATATGTTAACCTTTATAGAAGAGGGAGATAAAGGAAGTTAAAACAGGTGGTTATAGTGGAACAGCAGAGGCAAAGAGGGTCCTCACAGAGGAGGTAGAGAAGGAGCTTGCAGACCATATCAAGAAGCTGGCTGAACAGTTCCACGGCCTTACTCCAAAGAAATGCTGTGAACTGGCATTGGAATTGGCAGAAAGAAACAACCTTCCTGTCCCCAACAACTGGAAAGAGCAGGGTTTAGCAGGTAGGCCTAGGTCAAACCAAAGACCAAGACGAAAATCACAGCGTACAGCAGTTCTGAGGAGAGTGATGTTCCCATCCCATTTGATGACACTTCTGAGCATGAGTGTTCTAATGATGAGAGAAGTGAATCAGACATCACAGATCTGTTAGTTGGTGACTTTGTCATAGTAAACTTTGTATCCAAAGGCAGAAGCTACCATTACATTGGCTTGGTTGAGAGCCTGGAGGGCAACGAAGTGAGTGCAAGATTTCTCAGAAGAATCCGGGGGAACACTTGACGTGAGAAGCCTACCTTTGCATTCAAGGAAAAGGATGAGGCATCTTTTCTGCTGAGTGATGTGCTGAAGAAGCTACCTCAACCTCAAAAGGCTGGAGGAACTGCAAGGAGGGAGCAACAGTTCATATTTCCCTGCAACCTTGACGACTGGAATATAGTCGAATATTGAATGATATTTTGATTGTTCAATGGTCTTGAAACTCACTGGTGGTTTGTTCTCACAAGTTCATAACTGTGAAACTGTTTGTGAACACACTTATGCTGAGGTTTAAACTTAAAAACTCAGATGTTCAGTTTACCCCACGATGGCTCAACTTACCCACTGACTCGGATCAACTTACCCCTTACCTGGGGCAAGTTGAGCCACAGGAGCACTTTTTTTGGGAAGGTCATTTTTTTCAGACAGCTTTGTTATAGATGCATGCTGATCATTTCATTTGATAGGAGAGATCCTGAATTTAAGGTTCATGTTTTCATTTTACTTCTGTCTCATTTTTCCTAACCTCGAGGACAGCATAAGTAAAAATTGGCTCATCTTACCCCACTCTCCCCTACGGGTCAACCTGCTCGGCCAGTCTTCCCTTTGAAGGCGTCCATGTTGGAATGAAAAGCGCAGCGCGTAGTTAGAAAAATTCAGAGGTGCACGTCAAACCACCGCGACAACTTGATGTAATTTTCTGGCACGCGCACCTTTGCACCTGCTTCACTACGGCGAGCATAAACCAGGCTTTAATCAACTTAGTTAACACTAGTGTTGTTACTAATAAACAGCTGGTGCAACCGGCTCCTGTCTTTCTTTCTAATAGAAGAGTGAAGCGCTCTCTGATTGGATGTGTTTGCTTGTAGGTGTGTGTGTGTGTGTGTGTGTGTAAACTTTGAGTGAGTAGAAAAGGCGAGACATCCTGTAAACAGCTTCACTGCATAAACCTGTGGAATGTATTGAGACAGTGTGTGTGTGTGTGTGTGTGTGTGTGTGTGTGTGTGTGTTTTTGCACTATAACATTACAGGCAGTGGAGTCAGGAGTGGTCTGTCCCTTTGTGTTTGGTTGCAGGCAGGCAGTGTGTATGTATGTGTGTGTGTGTGTGTGTGTGTTTGTAATGTGTGTGTGTCTAGCTGGGCCGGTTCAGGATGCTCGACATGGATGGAGCGATAGGCGGAGGTGGGACTGCGTTATCAGGGGAGGCGGGACCAGAGCTCTCGTTGCCTGGGGGGGCGGGCCCCCGGTTGCTGTATTGGCCGATGAAGGAGCCGTCCTCGTTGAACTGGATGTCCACGCTGTCTCCGTATTCGGCCAGAGAGTCATCGCTGCCCAGCTTGCTTTCCCCGCACAGAGACGGCTGGCTGTCCGAGCGCTTCTCATCTGCATCACTGAGAGACAACACAGAGAAGAAAACACGTCAGTAATTAAACCCGTAAACTCTCATAAAAAAGCTGGTATTCAAATAATAGTCAGAGCGGCCATGGCCAGCGGTGGGATATAACTAACATTATGTAACATTGCTTTGATTTTATCAGTCACAGGATTAGCACTACTTCTGTTCTTTTACTTAAGTAGGGTTTTTACAGTACTTTTACTTGCAGTGGAGTATTTTTACATTGTTGTATTACTGAAGTAAAGGATCTGAGTACTTCTTCCACAACTGGGCACGATTGGTCGGGTAAAAAATGTGTAGTATAGTAATTAGTATATAATTATAGTACAATGATACATTTCCACGGCACTAATTCCATCAGCACAACAACAGAGTCGTGTGATAATCACTCTCTCTTTCTTAACAGAGATAATGTTTTCATACTCTAATTAATTCCAGTCGTTAATCTTCTTTGCCGTTCTCCTGATCGATGGAGTCAACAAAACTCAACACTTCCTGATGGTTTTTCACACTAAAAGCGTACTTATAAAAGGAAGGCCGGAGGAAGGGTTCATTCATGGTAGCGTAACATTGTTTGGGTAAAAAGGTAAAGTGGAACACCTGACATGAGGACTCTGTTGTTGTACTAATTAGTAAACTGTCGAACAGGGTAAATTAGAAATGAAGGTGTAGTTTAATTAAATGTAATGACGCATCATCACAACACAGGAAGCTCAACATGCATGCTAAGAGTTAAAGAGGCGGTTGACTCGCTCACCTCTCCAGAGATCTGCAGGCAGAGCGTCAAAAGAGAGAAAGAAATGGGAGATAAAATGGAAAGAGAGCCGGGAATGTTAGAGCTAAAGGTTAAATGAAGCAAGCAGCTACGACATTAGTGCAAAAACAGAACATAAAGTGTAAACTAGTGGAGATTTCATTCCAAAATAAAAGGTATTACAATTTAAAGCAGAGGTCAGAAACTGAGTGGGATGAGGAGGAACACATTAACAGTGGGTGTATTAGTGACAACGTTAATCAGAGTCGATCAAATCAAATCAGCTCCTGTCCTTTCATCTTAAAAGCAGAGCACTCTTCACTCTCAGCTCTGTGATGAAGAGGAGCGTCTGGCTTCTCCTGACAGGAAACTCGTGTTCAGAGCAACAAAGCAGCATCATAAACCTCAGTAATAAACCGTAAAGAGCTGTTATAATAACCACATGTTCAGTGCATCATGATACTGATTATTTTAAGTTTGGTTTACTAAAGTGGTGTACTTATGTACGATTTTAAAGTACTTTACTTGAGTACTGGTACTTTATACTTCTACGTTTTTTGTCTGCTACTACGACGGCATATTAGGGCCCAGGTAAAAAAAATGTAGGTAAAAAATAAATAAAATATGGAGCCCGGGGAGGTGGTAATATTCCGAGAAAAAAATGTAATTCCGAGATTAAAGTAGTACATTTACGAGGAAAAAAAACTGTAGTTTTCTCTGACATTAAAGTAACGAAAACTGTCCAACGGCCGACTGTCGGATCGGTGTGTCAGGGCTCTAACAGCTAAATCACACCACTCTCAATTCAACCAGGAAGTTTGATAAGATCTGGCAACTGTTTCTGCTTTATTTTCAAAATTGGACAAATCCTCATTAATGGTGCGATAAACTGACTGACCAAATATTACACCATAGTGTGTTGCCCTTTTTGCAGTTTGTAAGTTCTCTGTAATAATGTTCATATGTTTCCAGCGTCCCTCTGGGAAAGATGAAATGGGACTCGAGGAGAGGAGGAGGGACCCACCTGTACTCTCCAAACGTCTCATCTTTCATGGGCCGAGCTTCAGAGTCCACCTCCTTGTCTTCTTTGTCCTTCACTGTGGGGAAAAATCCTCAACATCAAACTCTTGACTACAGACTAAACAATGCATGTGCCATTGTGTGTGTGTGTGTGTATATGTGCGTGTGTTTAGTTGTGTGTGTGAGTGTGTTGTTTGTCTCACCTGCGTATTTGCCGCCCTTGCTGCGCTTGATAAGGCAGAGGATGAGCAGTATCAGCACCAGCAGCAGGATGGCGCTGATGAGTCCTATCAACCAGCCTTGAGTGGCGAACCCACCGGGCATCTCCGACGGCACTGAGAGACGGAGAAAGAATAATTAATTAATTAATTAAATAATGATTAATACCAATGGTTTTCATGCAGGTGCTACTGGACAGTTGAGGGAAAGTAAATAGGAAGTCTATGCTGTGGGCTACGACTTGAGCCCTGTATTTATAGCTTATATTTGTTTACATTTTGGTAAATTAACATCATCTAAAGTATGATGAATTACCTAGTAGCAGTTCCTGTTTACAGTGTACTCATGGATGTACAAACAACTATCACTGGATTATTCTGATACTGAAGAACACTTAAAAACATGATGAATCTCAGTTCTGCAGTCTTTTTTTCTATGATTTCTAAGATTTATTGAGGATTATAAACGATGTTTATTAGCAATTGGCTGTTATTTGTCTGTACCAGCTATTATTTGAGAGTTTACACTATATTTAAGAAAATCCAAACAGTGTGAGTTTGTGCATGTTTCCAATCCACACAAATACCTGGTCCGAGGGTAAACGTCACGTTTTCCCACTGAGTGTCGTTTCCGTGTTTGATCATGAGGTGGTACTGGGATCCTGGTTGGAGGCCTGTCAGCGAATAGAAACCCTGCGTGGAGTTCAACACCTCCGAGTCCGTCCACTCGCCCACGGCTGCAGCAAACACACACACACACACACAGACGCACACTTGTCATATTCTGCACTGATGAACGTTTCCTCCCTCTCTTATTCTTCTTTCTTTCTATCAAACATCTTTCTTTTCTTTCATCATGTCTATAAGCATGTGTTCCCTCTCTATGTTCTCCTCCTCCATTTTTATCTTAGGGCGTTTTCATATTAGGTACGATTGATCCGTACCGTGCCCGAGTACGATTGACTCCCCCCCCTCTCCGCTCAGCTTTCACATTAGTAAAGTTGTTCCGTACCCGAGTACAATTGCGTCATCATCCGTGTGTATTTGTTTATGTTAAGATCAGCTGTTCTAGTGGCGGAGCATCGTAAAACACTTCATTCAAACTTGACAGAAAAGAAATGAAACTCACCAACTCTGGTTTGGTCAAAATAAATTCTTATTTCACCGAGTTTGATGTAAAAATATGCCGACTCTACGCGTTGTTTCCCCCCAGCTGTCTCTCTCTCTAGACCTTCTTTTCAAGTGGACTCGAGAACGGATCGACGAACCGTGCCCGAGTAAGGTACGGAGCGTTCACACTAATCAAACAAACTGGACTTTGGATACACGTGTACTCGGATCCGGGCCCATGTCCCTGATGTGAAAGCACCCTTTGAGTCATTATTCAGAAAAGTAAAAGCTTCCCCCTCCCTCTCTCCCGTCCACCCGTCTCTTACGACTCTTCCTTTGGTAGCGGATGATGAAGCCGTGGTTCCTGTCTCGCTCTCCGGGCACCCAACTCAGGTTGAGTGACGTGTTACTGGGAATTATGCTGACGTGGGACGGAGGAACTGGAAGGAGAAAGGACGGGAAACAATAAAGTTAATATAGCGTAGATTACAGGAGAGCAATAAGAAATAAAGACAATTTAAAGTAGAAATACTTTAAACAAATGTGTAATTTCACCTCCTTCGAGCTGGGTGGCGCCCCTCCGTGTGATGGGAGGTCCTTGTCCAGCGGCGGTGCGTGCGATCACTTTGAAGATGTAATGAGTGCTGGGGTCCAGAGGGCCCAACTCCTTGTGAGTCACATTAGGATCGATGATGTCCTCCATCTGCAACGGGCTGTCCTCCCCCTCTGCACACGAAACACAAACCAGCAGCGAGTTTAGTCAGCAGTGGTGGAACGTAGCGGAGAATAACGTACCTGCGCTCAGTTTTAAAGCTAGAGTGAAGATACTGGTATCATATGAAACTAGAAAACCTAATGAATCCATTGGTACCAACCATGTCATACTAGCTTGTCGCAAAGGAGATAAAATAACGCTCCAAACTTACGCTAAATTTTGGCGAGGAAAAACTGTCACGGCCATTTTCAAAGCTCAGAGGTCCCTTGACCTCTGACCTCATTCTTTGTCATTGTTTTGTGTTGTTAATTGATTTCCAATAATAAATATATACATACATTTGCATGAAGCAAGCAAATTTGACAACTCCCATGTTGATAAGGGTATTACATACTTGACAAATCTCCCTTTAAGGTACATTTTGAACAGATAAATAAAGTGTGATTAATCGCGATTACCTATTTGAATCGATTGACAGCCCTAGTAATAATCAATATAACCTCCACACCCCAATGCATTTAGTACAGTCCCTTCTAAAATAGCCTGTGTCAAACCTCACCCTGTTGATACAGCACCACATATCCCAGCAGTTTGCCATTGGTTTCATCTGGAGGGGTCCAGTAGAGGATCAGGGATTTCTCTGTGGGATACTCAAACCTCAACGATGCAGGAGGATCAGGCGCTACACACACACACACACACACATAGGGGCACATGCACACACCAGTTAATATATCGTTAATGCATACCTTAAGAACATCTCTTACTGTAACCATTTGAAACAGATTTTCATTTCCACTCACCTCCCTCTGGCGTGCTGAAGTAGTGCGGTAGGGAGTGAGGCCCCGCCCCTTTCCTGTTGAAGGCAGAGACAGACAGCTCATAGCGAGAATACAGGTGCAGGTCCGACACTTCCTCTGAGGTCTTCATGCCGTGGACAACCACCACCCTGCTGTCCCTGTCTCTCTCCTTCGCTCGCTCCTCTCTCTCTTTCTCGTGGTGCAGTTTTCCGAGAGACCTCCGGACCCGATCGCCGTGGACACCCAGCCTCCTGATGTGGATCTGACACGGAGGCAGGTAAAACGAAATGAATGTACGGTTCAACCGAGAATGATGGATGCATTAGTGCTGCCTGGAATTGAAGTCACTAATCCTGAATCGCTTTGCTGGATTTACAACTACAGCAGAGAACCATTAGTCCAACCAGAAAATGAATTTGCAACAAGTTTGATTAGCAATTAATCGTCTTTTATCAAGCAAACATTCTCCAGTTCCAGCTTCTTAAAGGTCCAGTGTGTAGGATTTAGTGACATCAAGTGGTGTGGTTGCAGATTGCAAACAACTGAATACCCTTTCGCTCAATTCTCCCTTTCCAAGACTGCGGTAACGTGAGCCGCCGAGTGCAAAACCATGGTAACGCCGTTCGCCTTGCTCAGAAGTCATCCTTACCATAATAACACGACTAAAGGAGCAACGGAAGTCAGACGGCGGCTGGCGGTACCACGGTTTTGCACTCTGCAGCTCACGTTACCTCAGTTTCACAAGCGTCACACAGCTGCCTCTTCTTGAGTTGTGCTGTTGTAATAACTGGTACCTTGTATCCCAGCAGCAGACCCCTGACATTCTGGGCTTCGTTCCACTTTACTCTGATGGTGCTGTTCATCACAGTTGTTGTGACTCCAGTTGGAGCATCGTCAGGCACTGAGAGACAGAGACAGAGACAGATATTGCTTTAAGAATAAACATAAGCAAGTATTGAAAAAAACAAAAGTCATCATTTAAATTAAGAAACATTTGTTTCCCTCTATGGGATCCTTTTCAAAGGGTAACCTCTGTACTTTTCAACCTGGATTTTCAACCCATGTTGTTGTGTCTATGTGACTAGTGGGGACAATAATTTCAGTGCAGTGAGCAGCGTCAGTGTAACGTTACGTTGACTAAAAGTCCTTGTTTTTGCCGCTGACAGGCTCAGATTGTTATTATAAATGTCTGACAACATTGTGGAAAGGACCCTACGGAGAAATAAAACCTTTTTCTCACCTTTCTCTTGATCTTGTCTGTTTGTTATTGTGGCTAAGTCCCACTCAAGGAGAAGTCTCACTGTGAAATCTGAATATCCGTATACTCACGTTTCCACCATGGATGTATTCCTCTATTCCACCGTTGTCTTCCGGCAACACGTCACCTCGCCAGATTTCAGAACGAAATTTCTCCTTGAGTGAGACTCTTTCCATAATGTCAGACACTTATAATAACAATCAGAGTCTGTCATGGTCAAAACAAGCACTTTTAGTGGACGTAAATGACGGTGCCAGCTTGCCCCAATAGTACCATATTACAGCCTGTGAGCAGCTGCTGTCTGCAGCGTTCTCCCTCAATACCGGACCAATTTCAGAAAGTCGCTATTAGTCAGTTAGACACAAAAACATGGGAAAATAGTTGTTGACTTATGGACTTTACAACGCTCTAGAGTTATAAAGTCCAAAAGTCAACAACTATTGGATCACACACGTCTGAAACAATCCTACGGAGCACCACTGGAATCTAATTCTACTAACAGTAAAATACTAATGATATTAGTGTATCCTGATCTTTATCTGACACTGTGCACACAAATACCGTATTTAAATCTATCTTTTTTAAATAGTTTTATATACAGACTTTTGTAAAAAATTATACAGTAAGTGTGTTGTTATGATTTTAGTTCTACATGTGCGAATCTAATTCTGACAACCTCAGAGCAGACAAATCCTGGTGCACCCCCTGTGATCTTTGGCGCCCCCCTGTGGGGGTGCCGGACCCCAGGTTGGGAACCACTGCTATAAGCGACCTCTTGCTGATAAATCCACCAGTCTGTCGGCCCAAACTGAGACTGATGAGACTCACCCACATGATGTTACACAGAATTGGCATTGCAGTTACATAACAGCTGCCTATCCATCACTCACTGAGACTCTTGACTCTTGACCTAAAGACATTTTCCCTCCTCTGAGAGCAATCAGCAAGCTGCACAGCAGAACGCTTGTTTTCTACCATAAACAACAGAACGGGGCATTCACGTTGACTAGTCGTCCAACTGTTTGTCACTACTTTAATTGGATTTGACATTTCTGAAGAACAAGGCTTGATGTGATGCACTGTGAAGCCGTCTTATTGTAAGATGATATAATATCCAGACTCCCTTGTGTAAGAAGGGAATTGTGACCTCTTTTAATGAGGGATGTAATTACTCAGTTCTGGTGCAAGAAAGCTCTTCAAGTATTTGTGGCCCACTATAAAGAGGGTGAGCGAACAATTAGCCTCTACATACGGTTTACTACAGACACAAGCTCCTTCAGATCAGACACTACATTGAGAGCACTTTTCTCACGCCGTAGTCCATTCGGCTAGTCCCAATTTTCTATTTAGTCTGGTTCGGTTTCACAGTGCACAAATTAAAGCGGATCATATAAAAAAATAATCTGCTGAGGAATTGGGAATCTCAGACTTTAAAATATTGCTGTCAAAGTTTTCTCACTTTGACTTGGCACTGGTCTACAGTCTGCACGAATCCCTTCTCCTTCCGTTTATCTTGAATTACTTTATAAACATCACGATTTTTGCAGACTTGATTTAACATATTCTGTATGTTCTCTTCAGCCCAGATGTCAAACATCAGTCAGTCCTGTCCCACTCATGTTAACCTGACGTTTACCTGTTTCCATCTCAACAACAAATGTCCACACAGGCAGCCTGGAAACGGTCCGAGACAACCTCTCGCAAGCAGCCTATTTTTTAATTATCTGGATTTCATGCAGTCTTATGAGCGTGCAAATAATAATTGCAGTATATACTGTATATACATATATGGTGTATTATTTTTTGTATTTCTTTTGTTGTTTTTTAAATTTTCTTTCATTATTTCCTCTTTTAATTCCTAATTTTCTTCACATATTTTATTTATTTATATTACTTTTTTCTACTTTAATGGACTATTATCATGTACTTATTGATCAATTTTTCCATCTTTTCTTCTTTTCTTTTCCTTTTTAATGACTTTTTAATATTTCCGGTATGCATTGCTCGGTAGTATTTTTCTATATAGTTTTTTAATGATGTTTGTACCTACATTGATTGTCTGTGAGGGTGCAGTTTACTACCACATGTTCTAACTCTACTGCGACTAAAAGCATTCATGTTTTCTTCCAGGAGAAGAAATAAATTATGTAGAGGGTAAAAATTAGTGTTCATAGGATCAGTCACAATATGTCTCTGTCTCTGTCACTGGAATGAATGATCCAAAGCGTTCAGGAGACCTACCGTCCTCTCCGGAGTGTCCGATCTTGGGATCCGGTGCCGGTCCATCTCCCAGTGAATTGACAGCCTGGACTTTGATTTCAAACGGCGTGTACGTTCCTGTGTTGTTTACCACGAAAGGCGGAGACTGTACATCGGCGTAGTTCCAGTGTACACTCTTCCCGTCAGCCTCCCGCCAAAACACCTTGTACTGGAAGCCCGGGCCGTTATGCGAGCGTTTGTCCATCTCCTGCAAGGACACACAGAAATGTTAAAATGGATTTGGATTAAACTTGGTGAGCACGCATCAAGAGCATGATTACACACAGATGCATGCAGATTCAAGTACTCACATCCCACGTAATGATCAGAGTCTTTGGGTCTATGGACTCACTGCGAACACCAGACGGGTTACTGTCAGGAACTGGAGGAAGGAGACAGAGGGAGAAAGATAGAAAAGATAGAAAACATCACATTTTAAAGAGATAGTTTGACAAATACACTTATCGATACCATTCTTCACAGCCAGCAGCCGGTTAGCTTAGTTTAGCAAAAACAAACTGGAAAACTGGATAACAAAATCTACCGGCCGGCACCTGTGAAGCTCACTAATTAAAACGTTATATTTAGTTTGTTTAATCCGTATAAAAAACAAATTGTGGTTTTAAGGGACAATTCCTTGGCCGGATGCTAAACTAAGCTGATCGACCCTCTCTTCATCTTACAAGAAAAAAAAATAAGTGTATTTCCGAAAATGTTGAATTATTCCTTTAACAGCTCCGAAAAATGTCTAAAAAAAGTCAAAACAAATGTCCGAAAAAAAGTTTTTAAAAAAAGTAAAAAAAAATGTTAAAGAGAAAAAAATGTCTTAATGGAGACAAGATAAGAGTGGGAGTCAAACTTCTGATCAGGCAGCTTTAATGAAAATCTAATCCAAACATCACAGACGTCAGCGTCTGGTGTCACTTACCAGCTGTTGGCGTGTTGCGGTGCACTGAGGGATAGCTGGGGACGCTGTCGCCGATCTCGTTCATGGCGATGACCCTGAAGCGGTAGGTGCAGTAAGGGTGGAGGGTCAGCTCCACGTGGTTGAAGTCTCCAGGAACTTTCTTCCACATTTCCCACTTCCACTTCCCCTCCTCCATGTGCTGCTCCTCCCGGGCTTCCACGATGAACTCTGAGAGACATGATGATGATGTTAACACTACTGTACTTCCTGTAAAGTGTTAGAGCGTTCAGTGACTCCACGGTTACACAGCAAAATCCCTACATACTAAATCCTATCAGAAGGCAGGTTCAGGTAATATGTTTCTAATAACTGACAGTTTATTAGTTATCTAGGTGGTTTCTGCACACGCTCATGGGCATACTTGACAACTTTGAGGCCACAAAAATAGGCCATGTCATACCAGCTTGTCAAGAAGGAGGTTAAATAACGCTCCAAAGTTACGCTAAATTTTAGCGAAGAAAAACTGGCATGGCCATTTTCAAAGGGGTCCCTTGACCTCTGACCTCAAGATATGTGAATGAAAATGGGTTCTATGGGTACCCACGAGTCTCCCCTTTACAGACATGCCCACTTTATGATAATCACATGCAGTTTGGGGCAAGTCAGCACACTGACACACTGACAGCTGTTGTTGCCTGTTGGACTGCAGTTTGCCATGTTATGATTTGAGCAGATTTTTGTTATGCTAAATGCAACATGATTAAACATTTTAAATGATTGACAGCCATAGTTTTAGTGTTAATACTAATACCAGCTTCTACGTGTCATGTTAGCTAGCCAGAACAGACAGATGTCTATCAACATGTGGTAAAGCTAAAGTGCTCTATGTGTGTGTGTGTGTGTGTGTGTGTGTGTGTGTGTGTGTGTGTGCGTGTGTGTGTGTGTGTTCAGTACCTAAGATTGGGCTGTTGTGAGAGTGTCCGGAGATCCAGCTGAGAGTGAGGCTGTGGTCGTCAACATCAGACAGAGACAGATCTTTGGGAGGGTCCGGCCGTGCTAAGGGTCCGACACAAAACCGTTAGTGTTAAAACTACACACACACACACACACACACACACACACACACACAAACACACCGTGACATACCTACGACAGTGATGGAGCCAGTGGCCTTTACGTGATCCAGGCCAGTGATGACCTCACAGGAATACGGCGCGCTGTCGTCTGATTGGATGTCTGTCACTATCAAGGTGCCGTTCTCAAAGATAGTGTGCCTACACACACACACACACACACACACACACACGCAAAACAATCAGTATTAATATATTTTTAGTGTGAGGACTTTAATTAAGTTATTTCACTAACTTGTATTAGTTTAATGGACACCAGACTCCATTGACAAAAACAGTAATTTTGCCTCTCAGAACACAGGAGTTGCTGGTCTACCGCTGCCTTGATCGGTTAGTTTGTTTGTGTTATTGTGTGACTTTGGTGAATCTGAATTAACCCTTTAAAACACCAAAGTCACATAATAACACAAACTAACTAACCGATCGATGCAGCGGTAGACCAGCAACTCCTGTGTTCTGAGAGGTAAAATTACTGTTTCTGTCAATGGAGTCTGGTGGCTTTGAAGAGAGCAGTTCAGTTCCCCGTCAGAAGGTAAAGCGGAGAAAATATTCTGAATATAGCGTCCACTTAAACTGATATTGATTATTTATAGGTGTCTAAAATGTGTTTTGCTGCCGCCCCCGTCCACAGCAGTACATTGCTTTACTAATGTCTGTTTCTCCAAACTGAATCTACTGTAGTTAATACACTGACTATGGAGAAGTACCTCCTACAACCACACTGAGAAACATCCAAACCATCCCTTTAAAAACGAGAAAGTATTGTGATATAACAAGATAAAGTGACATGTTGAACTCTTGTTAAATCCGAATAATTTGGTTGTAGTAACAAGAAAAAATATGTAATTCTAACATGAAAAACATCTTGTTAGAATGTGAAAAGGATCTTTTTAAATCAAGAAAACTAGGATCAGTTGGATCAATCACTTCAACATAACTTGATAATAACGTGCTTTAGTTTCAGTGTGTGTGTTTACTTGTCATCTGGTGACGACTCCTGCAGTTTCTGTCCGTTTTTCTTCCAGACAATCTGGTACTCGAGCAGCTGAGGGTCTTTGTAGAAGCGACAGTCCAGCAGAGCGCTGGTTCCCCTGAGCGCTCGCACGTCCTGCGGGTTCGCCAGTATCACTGTTCGATCTGACAGGAACAAGAAAACACAGCACAGGTCACGTTGTTTGTTGTTAATGTTTAATTACGCTGAGTTTATGTTGTCCTCTCAGGTATCTGCCAGCCATGTGCACATCTGGCACATCTGTGCTACTATTTACTCCTGTATTATATGAATAATGTCAGAGCTGATGTGTACTTTATTATTATTATTATATATATATATATATATATATAGTATATAATATTACACTTAGGGCTGCAACTAATGATTATTTTCATTGTTGATTAATCTATTGATTATTTTCTCGATTAATCGATTAGTTGTTTGGTCTATAAAATGTCAGAAAATAGTGAAACATGTGGATCAGCGTTTCCCAAAGCCCAAGACGACGTCCACAAATGTCTTGTTTTGTCCACAACTCAAAAATATTCAGTTGACTGTCATAGAGGAGGAAAGAAACCAGAAAATATTCACATATAAGAAGCTGGAATCAGAGAATTTTCTCTTGAAAAAAAACCCTCAAACTGATTAATTGATTATCAAAATAGTTGGGGATTAATTTAATAGTTGACAATGAATCGATTAATCGTTGCAGCTCTTGTTGGACTCACTGAAGACTTCCAGGTAAGCGGCGATGGAGATGTTGGAGTGTTTAATGGAGCAGGTGTACTCTCCACTGTCACTGTGACTGGCGTTGGACAGCTCGATCGTCCCATTGGTCAGCAGGGCGACGCGAGGGTCAGACAGCAGAGGAGGCTTGTCCTCACCTTCCCTACAGACAACACACACACACACACACACACACACACATATTGATTGTTACATTCATTAATGAGACGCGTCGCTGCAGCTCTGCCCCTCCTGAGTCTTTTACTTCAACATTAGACAACCAGAGATTAATAACACAGCAACGGCAGTAAATCCAGTAACTACATCAATGGGAGTGTGTTTCCTGGCTCATCAGTGAATGGATGATAGCCGGAAGAAGAACATCAATAATTGATGGGCCAGAGAGAGAAGCCATATCACTCTGAACACTGGGATCATAATGTAACCTGGAGAAAGCATCCTTTGCATGCTGTATAATGCATGTAACACATAGAAATCTCCTTGTGCTTTTTGTTAATGCAGCCACCAGAGGGCGCTGCTCCGTTGAAGGTAAACACCTGGGGCTGTGTTGACATGTTCAGTCTGATCAGTTCAGGTGGGGACTGATTCAAAAGCTTTACAGGTTTTTAAGAATTTAAAATATGATCTTATACTTGAGAGATTTTATCTTATAACTTCAAGGATAAGGCTGCTGTTATTCTGTGTTTGCTTTATTGTCTTTATAGATAGAACAACTGTCAACTCTACAGCCGTAAGTGACATCACAAAATGATGATGATTAGAAAAACTGCTCACTACAGAGTGTATACTATATAGAGAGGTGTGAATGAGTGAACAAGGGAGTGATTTCGAACACAGCCACAGTGGAAGAAGTACTCCTTTACTAATGTAAAAGTACTAATACCACACTGTGAAAATACTCAACTACAAGTCCTGCATTCAAACCCTTACTTAAGTAAAAGTATGTAAGTGTTATCGGTATGGCTGTCAATCAATTAAAATACTTAATCACAATGAATCACAAATTTGCATTTTATTATCGCATTAACTTTAACAGTCCTAATATAATTGTACTTAAAGGACCGGTGTGTAACAATTAGGGGGATCTGTTGGCAGAAATGGAATATAATATTTCATAACATTAATAACAACCTAAAAACCGCAAGATGCGTTAATACGTTAAATAAATTAGTGGCGTTAAATCTGATTTAACGCGTTATTATTGCGTTAACTTTGAAGGCCAGGATTAGCAGCAAAATCTAATTAAAGTACTTAAGGTTTAAGTATTGCTGTGTCAGTAACATTTTCCCTGTCACTGTATATCTGATGTTTCTGGATAATATTACTGCTGCATTAATGTGTATGTTGCATTTTAACTCCTTCATATCCTGTTGGCTAGTTGATTCTGCAGCAATGCATCATGGTCTATAAGATATGTTTGTAGCGTCACTGTCCTGTGAGAACCACGTATCTCTAAAAAGTCAGTAAAACAGCCTGTTTTCAGCTTAGTGACGATGAAATTTAATTCTTAAATCAACACTTCCTACTTTCATTTAAAAATAAAAGCCGTCAAGCATTTTTTTTTTCCGTGGACAGAGTTCCTTCATTTGCTAACACGAGGCTTTTATTCTGAAATATTTGCAGGACAGTGTTGTAGGAAATGCAGTGACTTGCACAGCTTCATGACTGAATAAAGTACCGGGTTTTAACTGTGGATTATTACTATTATTTACAAATGAGCACACACTTCTCAACCTTTTTCTGTCTAAAATAATATAAATGGCATTTATAATGAAATGAAATGGCCATTATTAAAGGCAAACTCTATGTAGAAAGAAAGAGCTGGCAGCAGCAGCAGCAGCAGACACGCTGCCAGTGTGGACGCTGCACGTCTGAGACCCACAGTAGTTCAACAAGCCAGCCACCCCGCAGTGCTGACGTTCACTATGTGGCTCGGGCTTTAGGATTGCAGGTGGAGTCCAGCAGGAGCTCTCAGACGCCACCTCGGAGTTTGAATATTGTGTGTTTGTGTCTCACCATGTGACATGCGGCCGCGGCGAGCCGAAGGATTCACAGTGCAGCTTGATGTCTCCGCCCTCAGTGACCCTGTACACCACTCCATCAGAGGACAGGATCTGAGGAGGGAGCTCTGAGAGACACAGAGAGCAGGAATACATTATATTACATTACATTACATTACAGCTTCCAACAGGCTGGGAGGAAAGGGAGGCGGACGTTACGTACCGACGACGTAGATATAGGTGTTGAGGAGGATGGAGTCGTATTTGTTGATGGCCTCGCACTGATACACGGCGGTGTCAGCAAACTCAACGTCCCTCAGTATCAACACGCCACCTGATACGCTCCGACGAGGATCAGCGTCCACCTCTACACAGCGGGGAGGAGGAGGAGGAGAAGGAGGAGTAGACAAGGAGGAGGAGGAGGAGGTGAAGAGGTTAGAAACAATGGGACATTACTGTGAGTGTTTGTCAAACAGAAACTCTTAACACAAAGAATGTTTAACCAAGAAGCTGTCGTCCAATAGATGAAGCAGCAGCTGTCACAAACCATGAACTCCTCCGTCCTTCCTCTTTCTCCCCTCCTTCCTTCCTTCCATTCCTTCCTTCTTTTCATTCATTCTTACTAATTTTTTCTTCCTTTCCTTCCTTCTTTCTTTTATTTCCTTTCTCCCTTCCTTTCCTTCCTTCCTACCATTCGTGCGTTGTTACTTATTTTTTCTTCCTTTCCTTCCATTCTCCTTGATTTCCTTTCTCCCTTCCTTCCTCTTTTTACCATCCCTACTTCCTTCCTTCCATTCCTTCCTTCCTTTCATTCTTACTTATTTTTTCTACCTTTCCGTCCTTCCTACTTTGATTTCATTTCTATCCTTCCTTCCTTTCTGTCTTCTTTTGTTCACTTCTATCTTTCTTTACATCCATCTTCCCTCTTTCTACCTTTATCATTTCTTCCATCCTTCTTTCCTTTCTTCCTTTCTCTCTTTCTTTCCTCCCCCTCTCTCTCTAGGAGTCAGTCAAAAGACCTTGGCGAGGCGAGTCCATCATCTCAACACCAGTATGCAGCCTAATTCATCTGAGCTTAAGAGGCTCTCTGTTCTAGTGGACCAATATGTTGGACGGCCTGGAGCCAGGAAATGATCGCTGCTCTTCCCTAAAATCTCTCCGTGGTCATCAAGCTTTATCTAATGTAATGTTACAGTCAAACTTTAAGTGATACGAAAGAAAAAGGTCGCTGTTGAAAGTGCTGATCATTCCACATGGAGATTGAAAATGTCGATTAAATTAGATCAGAGCACTTCAGGACAGAAGCACGTTTGGATAAATAGTTACTGTAGGGGTCCGGAAAGAAGCTTTGTTTTACATTTCACATGGTTGGTCGACACACTTAACAACAAATAAAGTTAACATTAGAAAGAGGCGTACCTGAGACTGGCTGGCCGTTGATGCTCCAGGTGATGGTGGGCGTCGGGATGCCTTCAGCCTGACAGTCCAGTCGCACGGTTTCCCCGGGAGAGTACAGCAGGTTGGGAGGCTGCTTCACCCAGTAGGGAGCGGCTACAAACAACACACAAACAACTGTCATCTACTGCTGCTGCTGATGGAACAGTGCAATCAGAAAATCCCTTCATCCTATCCAACACATAAAACCAACAACAAAAGCAACAAAGGCAAAAACATGAAAGTAGATCAAAAATAAGCAACACGTCTTTGACTGATGCAGAGCAGCAACACAGAGGAAGTGAGGAAGGAAGTGAAGTGAAGCAGGAAGGAAGTGAAGTGAAGCAGGAAGGAAGTGAAGTGAAGCAGGAAGGAAGTGAAGTGAAGCAGGAAGGAAGTGAGGAAGGAAGTGAAGTGAAGCAGGAAGGAAGTGAAGCAGGAAGGAAGTGAGGTTGGGAGGATATATATACAGTATATATATATCTGCCATCAAGCACAGACTGCCTCAACACTAACAGTGACTTGTTAAACATACAGTAGCATGTGTGTTTTCAGCAGCCTACCGTCCACAGTGAGAGTGAAGGGATGTGAGGTGGAGCCGATCTCGTTGTAGGCCCTGCACTCGTACTCCCCGTCGTCATTCTGGGTGATGCTGTCAAAACGAAGCCAGCGGCCATGAGACTCGGAAACCACTTTGCCACTTGTTTCGTCCAGGCTGCCGTCCTTCTTTTTCCATTCCACCTTCGGAGTGGGTCTGCAGACGCAGAGATTACGATGAAAGGACGAACGGAGAAACAAAAGAACAGAAAGAGACAGAAGTGACTCTCTGAGACAGAATTGATCACGGAGGGAAGAGCGATGGATGGAAATGGATCGATTGAGAGAGATATGGAGGAAATTAGAGTTGAATGAACACAGATGATCTTCTTAATGATGTAATATCCTATTTCACTCCATTTATCGCCATGGAGACGGAGCTCCCAGGGGAAGGAGGATAATTAGAGCGAACACAAACTAGCAATGAGACAGAGGAGAGATAAAATTATTTAATAAAAAGGATTAGTATCAAACCTGTGTAAGCAGTGTGTGTGTGTGTGTGTGTGTGTGTGTGTGTGTGTGCGCGCGTGTGTGTGTGTGTTTCCACGTGTCCCATGAAGGATCGTGGTGAACCAGGATTGGATTGTTACCTCGAGTCAGATTTAAAACATTCAAGATACAAAACTGCAATTTAAATATCAATGCTTTTGCCGAGCTCAATGATGAACATTCAAGCTGAAGCACCTTTATGGAATTACCACAAAACTTTACACGTGTACAAAGACTTCTTACATGTGACACATGTAGCCTGCATGTGTTCACTTTAAATGATGCTTGTTGTGCCACATGGGGATGCCATCACATGGGGATGTTGTGCCATATGGGGGTTTCATCCCCCCTTGTTAACCTGCCGTCCCTCCTCGCCATCCTCTAGTAGCTGAGAGAGTGCAGGGCAGAGGGGTTGTTTATGGCCCCGACCACGGCTCTAAAATATCAGTAAGTTGGAATCTATCGTCCCGACCAAGGCTCTAAAATATCGGTATGTTAGAATCTATGGCCCCGACCACGGCTCTGAAATATCAGTAAGTTACAATCTATGGCCCCGACCATGGCTCTGAAATATCAGTAAGATAGAATCTATCGTCCTGACCAAGGCTCTAAAATATCGGTATGTTAGAATCTATGGCCCCGACCACGGCTCTGAAATATCAGTATGTTAGAATCTATGGCCCCGACGACGGCTCTGAAATATCAGTAAGTTAGAATCTATGGCCCCGACCATGGCTCTGAAATATCAGTAAGTTAGAATCTATGGCCCCGACCACGGCTCTGAAATATCAGTAAGTTACAATCTATGGCCCCGACCACGGCTCTGAAATATCAGTAAGTTACAATCTATGGCCCCGACCACAGCTCTGAAATATCAGTAAGTTACAATCTATGGCCCCGACCATGGCTCTGAAATATCAGTAAGTTAGAATCTATGGCCCCGACCATGGCTCTGAAATATCAGTAAGTTACAATCTATGGCCCCGACCATGGCTCTGAAATATTAGTAGGTTAGAATCTATGGCCCCGACCATGGCTCTGAAATATCAGTAAGTTACAATCTATGGCCCCGACCACGGCTCTGAAATATCAGTAAGTTAGAATCTATGGCCCCGACCATGACTCTGAAATATCATCAGCCTAACTGTGTATTGATAAATCCATGGCGCTGTCCGTGGTGCTGAAGTAGCAGACAGATTTGTAGTTGTGACTTTTTCTGTGAGTCGTGCCCTTCTGTCAGTTTCCAACCTAAGTTTCTCTAAACTACATAGCTACTGTCAGAACAGGGTGTGCAGTAGTTTTAGTTGTACTAAAGTAATAGTTTTTTTTTTAACATATGTGGCATTTCATGTTTTGTTCTTCAAATGCATTACGCTGCAAACGCTGTTGTGTTGCACCAATTATGACATGATGTGACCATTTATGACATGAGATATGGTGGAATTAAAATGAAATTAAAATATGTGTACACAGACTTTTACACAGAGAGACAGACACTGAGATCCTTACAGGCCTTTGGGGATACATTCAAGGGTGACGCTTTCCCCCATGAGGACGATCTTAGAGGTGTGGGAGGAAGTTGGATGGAAGAGGTGGGGTTTTCTACCATGAGCGACATCATTACCTGAAGAGAGAGAGAGAGAGAGAGAGAGAGAGAGAGAGAGAGAGAGCATATGAAATCAATACACTGTAATGTATTCATTATAAAAGTGACGTGATTTTTCTTCCTATTGAATTTTGCAAGACGGCATATTTTCATAAAGCCAGGCGTCTCTGATTATAGATAAAATTGAAGTGTTCCTTTATTGCATTACACAGAGAAGTGTTTCTGCTATTTAGCCTACCCTCATTGATATAAATGGGTTGGACAATATAATAGAAACACCAGTCAGTATAACGCAATACAATTCAACAGTAGCACCACTAACTGCAGCCTCCAAAATGATCATAGAGTGTGATGAACACCTCTCTGAACATATAAAACTGCGTTAGTTTTAGTCAGGTGTTCCCTAATAAACTGGCAGCAGAGAGTATTACTTCATTAGGTGGAATTGGGGAATTGTGTGATGATGTCATCAGGGTTATATAGATCCATTACAAACAGGAAGTGTTGAAAGAAGAGGGCATTTAGGAGGCAGGGAGGCTCTAATAAAAGACGCTATTGAGTTGCATTTTGGGAAATGTAGGATCCAGTGTTTTTAGAGCATGACTCATACTAAAAGTCAGATATCTCAGCTTATACAGCATTGATTTTGACTCTTCTTTGAGTCCCCTAACTTTATGGAAGTGCAGTACTAAATTATTTGAAGCTTCAATTGAGGTTTTCAATTCATTCGAATGTCTGTTGTCATATTTTATGATGTCATCACCCTAAAAAAAGAGATTTTTTTTTTTTTAATTGTGGTTCTACTTAATGAAAAAAAAAACATCTGCACACTCAAATATGTGCTAAAATGTTTCTTTCCTTATTGCAGTTCTATAAATGTAATTTATGGAGCTCGTAGATTTCTGCTAGACTGCCCCTTTAATACAGGAGCTGCCTCCCTTTTTTTAGTTTTTCAACCGCAGTGAAAAATGTTGTTTTTGAAATGCTAAACGCCAACAAATATGGATTGAGGCAGAATATTTCGGTAGATAAAAAAGTGTTGTGAATTATGGAAATGATTACATCTATCTTTTTTCAATAACTGTTGACTTTTGGACTTTACAACACTCTGGAGTTATTGAAAATGTTTGGATTAGGGCTGTCAAAGTTAACGCAATAATAATGTGTTAACGCAAATTCATTTTAATGCCACTAATTTCTTTAACGCCACTTGCGACTTGATTTTAGGTTGTAGTGGGCTTAAAGCTAGAGTGAAGATACCGGTATCATATGAAACTAGAAAATCCTAAGGAATCTATTGGTACCAACCATGTCATACTAGCTTGTTGTGAAGGAGGCTAAATAACGCTCCAAATTTACACACAATTCTGGTGAGAATTAGAATGTCAACGTTATGAATGACGCTTCCAACTATTTGGTACAGCCCTAATAAAAATGCAGAGCGAGTTGGTGACTTTACTTTGGTTTTTCCTTTAATTTGCCATATGAATGTAATATTGTCAGCACAATCATTTGCAATTGTTACACAGAGTTTGGTTAGGGTGTGTGTGTACTCACTGGGCTTGACGGTGAGGGTGACAGCGGTACTAGAGAGAATAGTCATGGCTGCTGCATACTGGGCGTTGCAGATGTAGTCGTCTCTGCTGTCGGTCTTCAGAAGATTAGAAAAGTACAACTTCCCATCCAGGCCGACCATCACTCTTTCGTTCTCCTTGATGTGCATCATCCCTGAGGCAAACAGGACACAGAGTTAGGGCACGATGGAGGCAGTGGGGGGGAGAAGAAACCGTGAAGGCGGTTGCAATTTGAAAACAGGAAGGCTCTTTAGTGCTCAGCAGTATTGACTTTCACGTGTGAGTTAAACGAAATGGACAACTTAAAAGGCACTACTTCATCAGACAGGCAGTGAGAGAGTGAAGGGAGGACAAGAAAAGAAAAAAAAATGATAAATATAAAGAGCCCAGCTGACAGTGCTGCATTCATTAGTTTGAGTGGAAACGGGCTGCAATGCAGCGCAGCGATGCAAATCCCTCAAGTCTACAAAGCTGCTCAGATTCAAGAGAGACAGACAGACGGACAACAACCAGAGACAAAGTGTCTGTCTGTCTGTCTGTCTGTCACACGGAAGGGTAGCTAATAAACTGGACAGAAGACACAAAGCCAGAATGAAAGACAGACTCACCCTTGTCCATCCAGTGGATGTGTGGAGGAGTTGAGCTGTGTGGAGGGTTGCAGGGCAGGATGATGCTGTCTCCCTCGAAAGCTTCCTCAATGTCTCTTTGTTGTTTTAGGAGAACGGGTTGAGCTGAGGACACAAACAAGACAATTATTAATTAAGAACTTCAACATAAATCATCAACAGCATCGGGGGACATCTTTCACATTGAATTGAATCTCACTGCAGCCTTTCCTGATGACTCTGATTCAGTAAAGTAAGAAAGAAAATAGGTCAGGATTAGCCAACAGTGCTGACTTTTATCTCTCTGTTTCACTTACAGGTATTTTCTGTCACATTTTTGCTGCAGCGAACCTGCAGTGAGTCAGTGCACCTTTCTTGCTTCACAGTTTTTTCTTGTTTCAGCAGAGGATGCTATACCGTTGAGCTTACTCAACAGTTTTTTTTATTCTCTTTTCTGTACAGAGAAAAAACAAATACTGTACACAGTATTCATTGCTTCACAGTTGCTGTAACACTATTGATCAAAGGAAATGGTAGGCATAATAACTAGGGCTGTCAATCAATTAAAATATTTAATCGTGATTAATCGCAAATTAATCAGAACATTTTTTATCTGTTCAAAATGAACCTTAAAGGGAGATTTGTCAAGTATTTAACACTCTTATCAACATGGGAGTGGGCTAATATGCTGCTTTATGCAAATGTATGTATATATTTATCATTGGAAATTATTAAACGGCTGTGTTGAATACTAGATTCTGATTGGTCAATCACAGCGTTCTGCGGTCTGTAATTTCTCTATAACAGACCGTTGCTATGTATAGCAGACCGTTGCTATGGGCGCAGCTCTGGTGTTGGACTCTGGAGGACCATTTTTGTGTCAAAATATTGATTTCTTAAGTAAGTAGCCGTGTAATAAGCGGGATAATGTACAGCTAGCCGGTCATTGTTGGGAAAAAAATCCCCTTCAGGGCTTCGCGTCGGGATGCAGCATCGCCCTGTCATAACAATGACCGGCTTGCTGTACATTATCCCTTACTTAATTAACAACACAAAAAAATGACAAATATTGTCCAGAAACCCTCACAGGTACTGCATTTAGCATAAAAAATATGATCAAATCATAACATGGCAAACTGCAGCCCAACAGGCAACAACAGCTGTCAGTGTGTCAGTGTGCTGACTTGACTATGACTTGCCCCAAAACTGAATGTGATTATCATAAAGTGGTCATGTCTGTAAAGGGGAGACTCGTGGGTACCCATAGAACCCATTTTCATTCACATATCTTGAGGTCAGAGGTCAAGGGACCCCTTTGAAAACTGCCATGCCAGTTTTTCCTCGCCAAAATTTATTAAATTGGAGAGTTATTTGGCCTCACAACAAGCTAGTATGACATGGTTGGTACCAGTGGATTCATATGATACCTGAGCCCGCTACAACCTAAAAATCGCAAGTTGCGTAAATGCGTTAAAGAAATTAGTGGCATTAAAAGAAATTTGTGTTAATGCGTTATAATCACGTTAACTGTGACGGCCAGAATTAATACATTTTTGTTGATGAGGCGAACTAACAAACTGTTGCTTATTTCCACATCCAGCAGTTACAGAGCAACGTGATGATTCATCAGGAGTCTTTGTGTTTGTGTCACCTGGTGAATATAAGTCCAATATTTATTCTCTTTAAGTTCTGTTTTTGGTCTCCTGACGGAAATATCTGTCTCTTTAGCTACTAAATGCTCCACTATGTTCACCAGCCAGTCTCTAAAAACCAGACCTCCTAACACCGCCTCATGCAACCCCCATGCACCCTCCCGACCGAGTGACGTCGCAGCTCTGTCTCCAGGAAATGGTTGCTACGGAAACAAGAGATGAGAGAGCAGAACAGCCTCGCTGAGTCATTGAAATGTGTGTGTGTGTGTGTGTGTGTGGGGGGGGTTTACTGTACATCCTTCGTAACATTTCATTCATGTGACATCTGTGACTCAGCATGAGTGAAGATAACAGTGGATGTACAGTAAACTCTCTGTGTGTGTGACTCACCCTCCACGATGACCTTTATGATTTTTGTCATGGCGGTCCCCAGGGTGTTGGAGGCGTAGCAGCGGTAGTGGCCTTCGTACGAGTCGAGAGGCTCGTTTTCTTGGGCTCGCAACGTCCCGGATCCTTTACGCTCCGACCTGAACACCTCGCCGTCCTTCACCCAGCGGAAACTATACAGAGGAGAGGAGAAAGCTTTTCATCACGTCAACAGCAGTTCAAAGATGTCCGAAACACCTAAGAAGACGCTGGCAGCAGACAGAAACACTACCTTAGTTTACAGTTCACAAAACAAAGAAATACATATATAGACATGGTGACATCTGTCACTAAAAAAAGCACTTATAGGATCAGATTGGTATTATTCTATATTATTCTTAATGTCAACAAATCCCATGTGTTAGTCCACTGGTTCCTACTGAAGACGCAATTCTTTCAGTAATCAGTAATTCTCTAAAACAGCTGCTCACTGTAGTCTTTATCAAACAAACAGGAGGAAATAGTGACTTTGATGGGGACTATCTTCAGCGACGGATTAATCCACATTTGGTGCTCAGTGAGTATTTGGGCAACACGTTCTCACTCCCAACTCCTCAAATACCAACGCTGGGTCAGTGACCCTACGGTCCAAATGCTCTACGTACCCCTATGGTGTCAGTTTTGGACGTGTCAGGATTGCTTTTCAAAATAAATTTCTAACGTAGGTTTACATAGTTTTTAGGTTTACTTACACAACAAAACTACTTTTTTAGGCAACAAAAGTACTTAGGTTTAGGAAAAGATCGTGGTTTGGGTTAACATAAGTATGTTTGTTACGTAACTTATGTACGCAGCGTTAGTTAAGTACTAGTCTGTCAATCAATCAATTAATCGCAAACTAATTGCACATTTTTTATCTGTTCAGAAATGTACCTTAAAAGGAAATTTGTCAATTATTTAATACTGTTATCAACATGGGAGTGGACAAATATGCTGCTTTATGCAAACATATGTATATATTTATTATTGGAAATAAATTATAAACACAAAACAATGATAAATATTGTCCAGAAACCCTCACAGGTACTGCATTTAGCTTAAAAGAATATGCTCAAATCATAACATGGCAAACTGCAGCCCAACAGGCAACAACAGCTGTCAGTGTGTCAGTGTGCTGACTTGACTATGACTTGCCCCAAACTGAATGTGATTATCATAAAGTGGGCATGTCTGTAAAGGGGAGACTCGTGGGTACCATTAGAACCCATTTACATTCACATATCTTGAGGTCAGAGGTCAAGGGACCCCTTTGAAAATGGCCATGCTTGTTTTTCCTCGCCAAAATTTAGCGTAAGTTTGGAGCCTCCTTCTTGGCAAGCCAACTTTAAAGCTCATTCCGCTATACCTAAAAATTGCAAGTTGCGTTATTGCGTTAAAGAAATTAGTAGCGTTAAAACAAATTTGTGAGCTTGCTTTGGCTTCTAGCCCCCAAATTTCCGTACCAGCATGTGATGTTGTAGGAAACAATACTTTCCACTAGGCTGATGTAAACCATCCACTGAGCTTCTTTTTGCCTTCTTAAAAATGTAGTCTGAGTGTTCATTCAAATTTAGGTTGGTGTCTAAAACCACCTACCCTCTCTACAGCTTGATTGGCTGACACATTGGTTGCCCGTCCCTATTGGTGACAACGAGTTCCTTAGTGTTGTTAGCGTTTAAGAGCAAAGCACTCTCTTGACACCATGTTAATAGATTGTTGATATGATTCATGTAGGCACTCTAATACATTGTTACCTTTAAACATTAAACCTACCATACTTAATGAGACCAACGTTGCTGTCACAGATCTGCATTTGGGCTTATGGGCTCTTTTGTGGGATTGGTCAACAATTACAAAAATATAGAATATCACCGGCCTTGTCATTTAAAATAATAAAAGTGAATTTGGGAAAGAGAAAAAGCAGCAGAGAGAGGATAGAGGAGATCAGGCAGGGGAGGAGTGGGAGGGAAGGAAAAGACGAAGAGAAACGGAAAGCCAGAGAGATGATGTTGTTATTGCTGTGATTTTATTAGAGGAACATTTATCGCCATGCCAACAGAAAGGCCAGAGGGAGGAAGTGAACAAACATCCAGACACATACATATGTCTTCTTGTTTGTCCATCGTACTTGTCCACATATTGTAAATACATCCACAAACACACACACACACACACACACACACTCGGAGTAAATGACACCAGGGTCTAGCTGCTGTACGTACGTGGGTGTCGGGTTACCAGACGCCTCACAGGGCAGAGAGATGTCCTCTTGAGAGAAGGCTGTGTACGACTCCGGCAACTCTGTCAGGATCGGCGGCTGTGACACTGAACACACACACACACACACACACACACACACACACACAGTAATGAAATACTTTGAGACGTACAACTGAACGTACAGTTATTACAGCTGAGCACAGGCAAGCAAATACAGGAGTACAAATACTCTCCTTTACGAGGAGGACAGGCCGTCGTTGATCTACAGTTGTGGTTCACAACAGTTTATGTCTGTCGTCATTTGAATTGATTTAAAACCAGATGTTATTTAATAGTTGATAAGATCTATTGTGTGTTTGTCCGTCCAGAGAGAGGGATCCCTCCTCTATTACCTCTTCCTGAGGTTTCTTCCATTTTTCCCTGTTAAAGGTTTATCCGTCCTGTCCTGTTAAAGTTTTTCCGGTAATGCTTTGTTTTACAGTTCCGCAAATTTCATGGTAATTAGGTCATAACTAGCAAGTAACCTATTTCAAATTTCTGTGGAATTACTGCCAAATTAACCCAGTATTTACCTCAAAAAATGTATCCAAAATTACTTTATTATAAACATGATTTAATAATTATATTCCGCTATTTCCCAATAGCTTATAATTTATTCAATACATTTCCAGGAAAAGAATTCAAAGTTGATATACTTTATTTCCATGTCTGCTGGTAAATATTTAATAATTAGCAAATAATTTATTTGAAATTTCTTTAAAAAAACTCCCTGAATCATGACATTAGCTACCAGGTTGCATTTGTGTTTAGACAATAAGTCACACAATGGTGAGATTTGTGCCTAATCAGAAGTGTTTTCAATTAGTTTGGGATTTCCACCTCCGATGAAGAGCAGCGCACCGCCGCTTCTCAAGCCTAAAGGGCCCTATTTTAACCATTACATGCTATTTTAGCAAATAATTATTAAATCATGTTTATAATAAAGTTATTTTCAATACATTTTGAGTTAAATATTGGGGTAGTTTGGCAGTAATTCCAAAGAAATTTCAAATAGGTTACTAATTATCACCTAATTGCCAAAAAATTTGCGAACATGTGAAAGGAAGTGTCATCTGAAATGTTTAATATCTAGATAATATTTAATGATTACAGTCAAACCAGCATAGCAAATAAACAGCATATAATGGACTGTAACCACATCCTGCTCTAAGTGCCTGGCTGAGGAACTTGAACACGAGCAAGCTAGTTGAAAGAGTGAAAAACTGTCCACAGTAGTAGGCCTGCAGTCTGCAGCATTGTGTGGGTGAGGTTTTGTCTGTCCGGTCATTCAACAGGAAGCTGGAGCCAGCAGACAATTAGCTCAGCTCAACCACACGACCCCCCCTTGTAAAACCATGACTTTCTACTCCTCAGTTTTTGTGGGAAGTGGGAAAGATGACATGCATCTATTTGGGTTCAATAAATCATTCATTAAATCCTCATTAAATTCTAAATGGAAAAAGCTCAAAATATGCATGAGGGACAAGCTGAAATAATTGTTTTCACTCTGGAGAAGTAAACACATTTTGGAGAAATATCCTTATTTCTTTCTGCCAGCAATGACTAATTTTTAGCTTGCATGGTCTACCTGTCTGTGTGGATAAGTGTAGGCAGAGAAATGTTCTACTGCGAGTGTCTAAACTTTGACATATTCAACTACTTTATCCAAAAGTTAAATAAAAAAGAGTGTTGTGTGTGTGTGTGTGTGTGTGTGTGTGTGTGTGTGTGTGTGTGTGTGTGTGTGTGTGTGGCTACGGGGCTGCAGGGACGGATGATGGAGGACAAACAGTCAACAATAAGACAGATTGGACTGCCGGCCTCCATCGTCTAGGTTTGTGGGGGTGAAGCGTCACTGACGTAAGCGGCCATCACACAGTTCTTCATTGTCACAACAAGGAGAGTCACTTACTGTTATGCACTTTATCTGTTTGTCCACACGAAAGCAAGGAAAGGAGAGCAGAGAGGAAACACTGAGACAAGGGCAGAAGTTTAACACACACACAGATATGACGTGAAGATGTTGATGGCAGATTTATTCATTTACTTGATTATAAATAACACAGACATTTATAGATAAACGTCGCATTGACTCCTGGATCGTACGTCGACGTGGGCGCCATATTGGACCAGGCAAGACTGGCCCGTAAACAAATACAAGTGAACGGGGGAGCTGCCGTTTTTCTGGATAAAAAGCACTATAACGTCTGCATTTCTCAACCAATTTCAACGAGTTGCTTTATATTCAAAAGTTTATGATCTACGAGGAGTAACGTTAAATTCACTTTACGATTTTTTTTTTCTTTTCCCAAAGCTTTTGGTGAAAAACTGTTAAATACGTTAACGTCACTGCTTCCGGTTCATGGATCACCGGTCTGTCCTTCCATATGATTCAATCAATTATAAGGTAATTATTAAAAACTTTCATATCACATTTTCCTTTAGTTAGTTCCTTAAGTTAACGTTGCATCTTTACAAAACGTTTGCTTCCGTAACATCAGATAAGAGCTAGCTAACGCTCGTTGTTGTTAGCTAATCAATATAAGCTAATGTCAGCTTATTGATGTTCATATCTAACATGATATCGTGTTTAAAACATAAAATAAACAATACTTATTAAAAACGATATGTCTAATATTGCAAACAATAAAACTGATGGCATGTCTTGCTTAATTAGATTATTTTGTTTTTTTTATAATTGGTGTATTATCACCATTATTTCAATAAATTCAGATCATAACTAATATTATTAAACTAATATTTATTCTTACCATTATTTATTTATGTACTACTATTTGCCTGTTATTCTGATTGCTCTTATTAGTAAGTACATAATAGTAATTACAGTAGCAGTGTGAGGAGTAGCCAGAGATTGAAAGCATGATCGCTAAAACGGAGGAAGACGTTTCATTGTACATTATATTATATTATATTATATTATATCATATAGGGACCTCTCCACAAGTATTAACCTTAAACAAGGAAAATAAGCCAAAGCCACTTGACAAACGTGAGTCTTTACAATTCCTTATGATGAATGAATTATTTTCTATCATGTCACTATCGTAAGTAACTGGAGACAAAACTTTATTTTTCTACTCTATGTAGACCATAAACCCTTTAATATAAAATGACTCATTGAAATCAGTTGAGAAATGTAGACGTTAAAGTGCTTTTTATCCAGAAAAACGGCAGCTCCCCCGTTCCCTCGTACAGGGTTACAGGGCGGTCTTGCCTTGTCCAATATGGCGCCCACGTTGACGTGTTGCTACAACAGGCTGAAGCGTCCAATGCGGCGCCTATGAATATATGTCTGTGCTAAATAACGTTGACATTATAATGCCTTCCTCTTGGTTTTCTGACTCAGACACGATGGCGTCCCGGATCAATTTACATCTTTCCCCTCTGAGTCTCCTTCTCTACCCATCCCTTCCTCCCTCCTTCCCTCCTTCCCTCCCTCCCTCCATGTTTCTGCTCTATATTCTGCTCATCTCTTCACCTTCCCTGTCCTCCTTCATCCATCTCCTCCTCTTCAGCTCTCCCCGTCTCTCATTTCCATCCCTCTCTTCTTCTTCTTCTTCTTCTCATCTACTCTATCTCTTCCTCTCTCTGCCACACCCAGAGGAGAAGGTCAATGGCTGAAGGTCGAGCTGAACCCGACTCCTCCTCTCCTCCTCCTCTGGGACCTTCGCGGCTGATCCTGCTGACCTTTGAACTTAACCTCCGGGGGGCCAGAGGTCACTCTAAACCTCATTGTGTGGATAAGTGTATTTGTGTTTGCGCTTATGTGAATGTGTTTAAATGTTCTCCACACGCAACGTTTTTTTCTTTGTGCGATTTATCCCAAGACAAACAAAGACCAAATGAACAAGAAAAGGACATGCAAGAAGAAGAAAAAAAACACTAAAGAGTATTTCCTGTTTCCTTTCATTTCAGCGCGGTATGAAAATTAACCTGCTGACACTTGAGTTGAAACATCTCATGCAGTTGATTTTTGTCAAACATAACTTTATGTCATAATGCAGTCAGCACTTTCAAGCTGCACTCAAATTTAATTTCACAATGCTGAAATTAATAAAAAACAACTTAAATGCATTTCTCAGAAATAAAGTTTAAAGTGGCAACGGACAACTAGTGTTTCCAAGTGGTATTATTGTTGGTGCCGCTGTCGCTTAGTCGATTTAGTGACTTCTCAGACCCTCTTCGTCACTTGAAAACTAGGGCTGTCCTCGACCAAAGAAATTCTTAGTCGACTAACACTCAAACGATTTTGCAGACTAAATGATTAGTTGATTTAATAAACAGATCTGTAAAATAACACAAAAGTACCACTTTAAATCTGGTGTCTACCAGAGATGTGCTCATAAGTTTCTTGGAAATAAGAAGTTCAGCATGTAAAAAGCATAAAAACACTAAAGAAATCTTAGTCGACTGAGACCAAAATGACTGATTACTCATTAAGGAGGCAGCCCTACTAAAAAGCGACTTGCGACAAATTTAGCTAATTATTCAGACCATCAGGGAAAAAGCAAGAAATATATTGAAATATATTATATTGTAATTAATTCCCAATGCTGCTCAGAGTAATCCCAGCCAACAGCACGGGGTCTCTCCCTCACTGCAACCGACTAACCACTAAGCTTTATGCAAATGAATGCACGATGACGTCTCCAATATGCAGATGAGTGTATGACGTCATCTGGCGACTTTTAGAGCTAGTGCGTTAGTGTTTTCAACACTGGACAGGACACACTGCATTTTGTTCTCCACAGCTACTTCGGTTGTTCCACCGTCCTCCATCCCCTCTACTGGGGATAGTAACTCCAAAGAACTTGAACATTGATCCTCTCTGGTAACTGGGGATAGCTACCGATAGCTACCGGGGAAAACAAAAGCGCTATCCTCTTTCTGTTTTGGTTGTGCAATGGTTGACTCACTTCCTTTGTGCCGTAAACGGAGCCTTCACTTTTTCTGAGAGATCGTGGAAAGTAAGGAGTGAGCTGAGGGGTACTTCGTCTACAACCACACCACTAGATGTCGCCAAATCCTACACGCTGTACCGTTAAAGAAAAAAAAAACAGTCTATTGCCACTTTAAATGATTTAAACTGGTGGGCGTAAACATAAACCTATACGAGTCAAGTGTTTCCATTCTAATCAACACTGAGGATATGGTTTAAAGACACATTTGGAATGGAAACAGTGACAGTGGGAGATGTTGACGGTGGAGGAGTACTCACAGTTTTCGGGGATTTGGATGGCTCCATGAGCGAGCGGAGGGGTGGAGGAGAGGAAGGACAGAGGGAGGAGGAGGAGGAGGATCAGGGGGAGGGCGGGGGAGCACGGCCCCCTATAACCTGTCCACCGACGCTGTGACACACACATCTCTCAATGTCCCATGAAAAGTGACGCAAGACACCCACACACTCATCAACACATAAAAACACACACGCACACCCTCCCTGCTTATGCACCCAACCAGACACACACACACACTTCAGGGACGTCCCAGACCCTCTGGAGAGTGGAGACCAGTAAACAACTGGGAGTTGATGTGTGAGTGTGTGTGATGCTTTCACAGTCCAAAGTCCTGAATGAGACTCTCTGCCTCTCTGTCAAGTCCACAATCCCTGCTCCGGCTGTGGAGGGGAGGAGAAGAAGAAGAAGAAGAAGAAGAAGGAGGGAGAGGAGAGGAGAGGGAGGAATGACCCCGAGAACAAAGGAGGGATGAGGGGGGAGGAAGGGAGGAGGAAGGGAGGGCACACAGGACAGGGAAGAAAGAAAAGACATCATTAATTTCATCAAACATAAATCATCCCAGAACTAGACAAATATTAATTTACCCCAACGGGGAACTTAGTGTTGACCTACAAATTAAAAATTCACAATTAACTCTCGGGCATGTGAGTGTGGGGTGTTTATTTATTTTTTATTTATTTTATACTTGATTGTTTTCATATATGCAATTTAAATTTCATATTTACAAAAGTTTAAAAACAAACTTTTAAGTAATGAGCTTAGAAACGAACAATGAGGCAATACAAGATGTACACTACTGAAAACAACAACAGCATTAGAAATTATATATAAAAAATAAATAAATAAATAGAAAGAAGTTAAATGAAATAAAAAATGTAAAAAAAAAATGTAAAAGAGGGGCAGAGATAAAACAACTAGGGTGGATGCTGTATTCAAGTTTTTACATTAGATTAATTTACATATACCATGGATACCGGCATATACTGTACGTATATGTACACGTACATTTCCATATATAAATATATATATATATATATATATATATTTACATATATATAAATATATATATGTAAATATATATATATAATATATAATATATATATATAACATATAATATATATATATATGCATACATACATACATAAATACACAATGTGTAGTGTTTAAAGCCAATTTTAATATTTATTTTGAATGCAAATATTTCTCTAATTTTAGACAACAGACAGTCTGTGTGTGTGTGTGTGTGTGTGTGTGCGTGTGCGCGCGTGTGTGTGTGTGTGTTTGTGTGTAGGTGTGTGTGCATGTGTGAGTCAAAGACGAAGGCATTAGGTCATCCTGATAAAGACAGAAGATCAGATCAAAGCAGCAGGAAACATCTTCTCTACTAATGACGTTACAAAGAGAGATTGTGTGTGTTTCTGCCACATCGACTGCATCTCCATTCATCTGAACATCTTCTCTTTTGTCCCTGGCTGCTGACTGAACACTGACCCGTGACAGCAGGAGTGTCGGGGTTTGGGGGGGGTGAAAGCAGACACAGATGGATTGGGCTTTCCCCCCTTTGTTCCTTTAAAACGCCGCCTCGCCGTGCAGGCCAAAACCTCACAGCTCCAAGTTTGGTCATTTTCATGTTTTCTTACTTGGAGTGAGGGATTACGTGCTCCTCCGTGGGCTCATCGTAAAGCTGGAGAAATCCTTTCAAAATCCGCTCTGCACTTTTAAAAACTCAGAGTCACTCTAAAAATAACTCCAAAGCCTTTGAAATCAGCTCCATTTATGGGAATACTTTCATTAAACACAACAAGAACTAAATGAATTCAAGGACATCCCTCTAAAGTGCAGTAACGGTGTTTCTTCTCCTCTTGTTGTTGTTAAACCGACTCCGTCCTCTAGAAATTATGTTTATTTACTACAAATTTCCATTTTTTTCTAGAGAAGGAAGTGCTGCTGCTCAACTAGCGCTGGTCGTAGGGAGGTAAGGGTGGATGATGGTGGACGTACAAGGTGCAGGACCTGCGTGTGGTCAGGTTTAGGCAACAACCAAAGTACTTTCACTTTCATTAACCTCTTAAGCCCTATAGGGTGCTGGAAGGTGTTATTCGCCTAGACAGACATACCCAAAATAAATCAAGAATAGCCCCACAACTACCAGGTCTATATGCATGATCTAGGTCTTTATGGATAGGTAAGACCTCAGAGAATTCAGAATAAGTTATAAGTAACATTGTGACTGTTACTATGCCTGAGTAAATTGTGATGAACCAAAGGAAAAATTTACATTTTTGTCCTCGCCTGAAATGTTTTCTGGATTAGACAGTGGATAACACCATTATAGCAATGATGCCATGCACAGAGACACCACTGAATTCATTCAGCAACTCCTTGACTACAACTGTGCCAAAGCAGATATAAACAACACAAAGCACATAGATTCTACAAAGGTTTTAGACCTTTAGACCAGGCGGACTCTCCATTTGGCCACAAAGTGTGCCAAACACGTTTTCTACCTCTTGAAAGGGAATCTGGAGATAAAATACTGCTGAGATCCACTACAGGAGGCTTTGGCACACAATGGAGCCTTTGGCCATGACATTTACCCTGTGCATCATCACATTCTACCATTGTGCACAGTATAAAATCAATAAAAAAAACAACCTAATTGTATAATTTTGACTCCAAATGGAGTAGTTTTATTATAATAATAAAGTAAAACTGAGATAATAACAAATAAGATCAATAACGATGTAAATAAGATAACAAAAAAACAAAAAGGAATCCAACGTCAGCTATGTACATTCAATATAAAAACGGTCAAAATATTATACAGTAAAAACTATTTTTTTTTACTATTAATATTTTACATGATGAAAAAAACGACTGACTGTCCTGACAGCAGCCTGATACACTGGAATAAGAACAGACAACAAGGGCAGAGGAGGTGACATGAGGTGTCATAACTTATCAATCTCTGGATGTAACCGCCTGGAGTCCTCGGCCAAGGCTTCTCTTAAAACACACGCACGCGCACACACACGGATTCACACACACACACACACACACACACACACACACACACGCGCACACACACACACACACACACACACACACACACACACACACACAGATAGACGGGGGGTGAGGGGCAAAGGGTGACAGCTGGCTAATGTAGACCCCCTCCTACATCTAATAATTACGCAACCTGTCCCCAGCACACAGCTCTCTCTGACACACACTCATGAATGCACGCACGCACGCACACACACACACACAAACACACACACACACAGAGACACACTCAGATAGACAGGAAACATACATGACCCCCATTTCAGCTCCTATTGTTGTCAGATCCTCACCCATCTCGTCTGCTGTTGTTGTCAATTATGACTCTTGACTCACACACACACACCTTGACACACACGCACACACACATCTGCCCTGCTTCACGGTCACTTACACACATACACACAAACACACACACACACACACACACACACACATACACATGCACATACACTTGCACACTTGCACACACACACACACACACACCTGCCCCAGGCCCCCGGGGCTGCTGTTACCTGCCAGGCTTATTTACAAAATAAATGACCCAAACAGAACAGTGGGCCGTAAAGTATGTGTGTGTGTGTGTGTGTGTGTGTGTGTGTGGGTCATTAACGAGGTACAGATAACGACCAGCGTTGGGGGGTTCCCCAGATGTAATGAGGACAGACAGAAAATGTAACAGACAGAGAAAATAAATGACGTCTGATGAAAATGTCCCAGCATGCTCCAGTTCTAGTAATAATATCTGTGGTGACGGCGTACACACTGATTCTGGCTCGGGGTTGTAATTCATGTGGACTTCCTTTAATTTAAATATTCATGGACCTCCTACTGCGGCGCTGAGTTAAGGATGGGGGGGTGGCGGTGCTCATTAATGAATGAAGTCTTAATCTAAAGACGGCGGATCGTCCCCTGTGCAGACATAGAGTGTGTCTGCGTGTCTTCATTGAGGCTTAAAGATACTTGACCTCTGCTGACTGAGGATCCTCTCAGTGGCATTTGTGCACAATGACATTTAACGCACAGTATTGTTCTCTTTTCATGGTCTCTAACACCTCTTGAATTAAATCAGACAGAGAACCATTAGAGAGGAGGAGAGGCCTTTTAGGATGAAGAGATGAGAGATGTGCAGGAAGAGTTCAAATCCTGTTAGTGCTGAAAGTTGGAGTGTTCTCCACATCCATGCTAGAGTTTGAGATAGAACAACATGAATGTCTTAACTAGGGCTAATTTGTTTTAACGCCACTAATTTCTTTAACACATTTACGCAACTTGCAATTTTTTAGGCTGTAGCGGGCTCAGTTTTAAAGCTAGTGAAGATATCATATGAAACTAGAAAACCTAATGAATCCATTGGTATCAACCATGTCATACTAGCTTATCGGGAAGGAGGTTAAATAACGCTCCAAACTTACGCTAAATTTTAGCGAGAAAAAACTGTTATTGCCATTTTCAAAGGGGTCCCTTGACCTCTGACCTCAAGATATGTGAATGAAAATGGGTTCTATGGGTACCCACGAGTCTCCCCTTTACAGACATGCCCACTTTATGATAATCACATGCAGTTTGAGGCAAGTCATAGTCAAGTCAGCACACTGACACGCTGACAGCTGTTGTTGCCTGTTGGGCTGCAGTTTGCCATGTTATGATTTGAGCATATTGTTTTATGCTAAATGCAGTACCTGTGAGGGTTTCTGGACAATATTTGTCATTGTTTTGTGTTGTTAATTGATTTCCAATAATAAATATAAACATACATTTGCATAAAGCAGCATATTTGTCCACTCCCATGTTGATAAGAGTATTAAATGCTTGATAATTCTCCCTTTAAGGTACATTTTGAACAGATAAAAAAATGTGTGTTTAAATATTTTGAGCGATTGAAAGCCCTGGTGTAAACATGTTTTAAAGCAACCCAGAACAGAAGTAATGTGTCATTTTTGTAGAATTAGCCAAAGTCGTTAAGTGTCAAGCTGATAAAACAGAGTTAAGTGTGTGTTTGGTGCCGTTGCTGAGGACTCTGAACACAACATCAGGTTTAAAACGATCAGTGGAGTTCAAAAACGGACAGCGTGATACATGACTGTCAATCTCATTATAGAGTTCAGACCCTGCAGGCACTCATATTTCAGTTCTGTACCGTTTAACATTAAACATACTGTACCAATTTCCTCTCTGTCAACCCCCCCCCCCCCCCCCGTCCCTGACTCCTCCAGAGTCCTGGGCCGTCCCACAGAACCTGAGGGGCTTTAGAGGGCCGGCAGGTGGACCAGCCAGTCCACCGGGAGGCCTGAGGGAGGAGGGGAGGCAGGGCAGGTGCAGGTGGGGCGGTCTATTGGGAGGCCTGAGGCGGGGAGGGGGCTCGGGAGGGGGCGGGGATCACAGAGTCAAGGCGAAGGGGTGGGGGGGGGGGTGCAGGTGGACGGATAGTGAGCGACGGAGCGGGAAATTAATTCATTGATAGATTCCGATCTGCAGGAAAGAACTGGGAAGTGTGGATGGAGAGATTAAGCAAAAGCAAGGAGGATGGAGGGGATACTTCCCCCTCAGTGCACACACACACACACACACACACGCACATACACGCACACACGCACATACACACTCACACCCACATACAAAGAGACGCATAAAGACGAGAAAGAAAGCTATTCCCAGTTTGTCCCTCCCAGTTGGCTGCGTGACCTAAATTCACCTAAATTCATTATTCATTACATACCTCACATTTACTACTACTATACACACACACACACACACACACACACACACATACACACACAGATGCTGACCATGCTACAGCCTGGAGCAAAGAGGCGGGGTGACCAACCTATAGATGATTTCATCTGTGTGTGTAGATCACACTGCTGATGTCCTTCACATCAGGCCTCATGAATATGTAATATAAATGACATTTTAATAAAGCCCCACTGAGTTAAACATGTCTGTGTGTGTGTGTGTGTGTGTGCAACCCTTCTATACTAGCAATATATAACTAACCTTGTCTGGATTATGTTAATATCAACATAATGAGAAAATCTGGATACAGAACGGATCTGCAAAGTGCTCACTGATAACATATTTTGTTTTCCTACAATATCTACTTGCAGCAATTAAAACATTTTTTCATGGTTATGTTTAGGCACTGAAGTACTACGGCTACGGTTAGAGAACGATCACATGGTCTTGGTTAAATAATGATAAAGTCGACAGCGACTTGAAACATGAGATGTGACACGTCTACTGCATAGTCGCAGATTGAATTTTAAGGTCGGAGGAAATGTAAGACTACAACAGGGGCTTTGTTTACACAAAAACGAATAATCAGGCACCAGCAGGTGCATTTTTATATCCCGACTAATATGCCCAATGAGTGATGAAATATTGCAAGTATTACCATAGAAACCAAACTCACACAAAACCCGACAGTAAACCAGAGATGAGCCTTGCAGTCTTGTTGACACACCTACAGTAGACTACCCGATGCTGTGTGTACATATTACTACTAACTGAATGCGATGCAAGCATCAGACAAAATCTGTTTGATTGGATTATTTTCTATTGGGATGTTCTAACTGGCCGTTGAGCGACGCAGCGCTGCACAGAGCGACGTCTGGAGCTGAACTTTTGTCAGAAGCTGTTTCTATTTATTCCTGTCACTCGCGTTGAAAGCACCGCAACGGACGAGGACCGGCTGATTAGTGAAGTTTTAATGAGGAGTTATCTGATACGATACCCCGTGATTTCACTACAAAAACCTAAATAAGGAGGCAGCTGGAGGGAGATCGCCTGAAAGTTTCCTACTTGCTTTTGGCGATATTGTATCCTATATCATTTCCAGTAAATATCAAAATATAAAATGTGTGTTTTCTGTTTAGAAAGTACAAATGTAGGAAGATAGCAAGTATCACCGATCTTTTAAATAGTTACGTCTCTAGTCTGATCTCAAGCGCACAGCTGACAGGTACATGGTTTGTTTACATGACGTAACAGACGTTCGTATTTAACGGATTCAGTGCGGACAGAGAGCTCCGATGTTATTATAAGTTCATAAAAAGACCACAAAAAGTTATCCTCTAGGTATCTTATTCGGTCTACAAGATCGATATTATTCATCATTACATTAATTATTAGTTCTGTGCTATTATAAAAGATATAGATACTATTTAAATCCCTACATGCATTTTTGGCTACGGCCACTAGGGGGGTTCAGTGAGCCCCCTGAACCAACGCAACTGGTCTACTGTATTGATTTGACTGTATATAAAGATGAACGCCACGTCTCCACTCCCTCCCACTGTACAGAAGTGAAGCAAAAACATCCCAAATACGGGAGCTGCCATCGTGAGATTTTGACGTTATTTGGAGCCAG